>NW_027174589.1:300000-447881 GCF_000390325.3 Nicotiana tomentosiformis
TTTCGGCCAAAAACCTAGAATTCCGCGCGATTCCCATATTTTTGTGTGTTATAGCCCTCGCCTTCTGAGTGGTCCCGGGACCTCCTGACCCCTATCGCCTAAAATTTTTCCGGACTATCAAATACGACCTAAGGAACCATAGTATCCGCCCCGCCATGATCGTTCCTCATTTTTTGTGTTTTTTGGCCAAAAAACTAGAGTTCCGCCCGATTCCCATATTTTTGTGTGCTATCGCCCACGCCTTCCGAGTGGGTCTGGCCCCCCGGAGCCGGATCGCCTAAAAATTTTCCGGCCTATCAAATACGACCTAAGGAACCATAGTCACTGCCCCGCTATGATCGTTCCTAGTCTTTTGCGTTTTTCAGCCAAAAAACTAGAATTTAGCTCGATTTCCATATTTTCGTGTGCTTTAGCCCACGCCTTCCAAGGGGTCCCGGGAACCCCGAACCCCGATCGCCTAAAACTTTTCCGGGCCATCAAATACGACTTAAGGTACCATAGTAACCACCCCGCCATGATCGTTCCTCATTTTTTGCGTTTTTCGGCCAAACAACTAGAATTCCGCCCGATTCCCATATTTTTATGTGTTATAGCCCACGCCTTCCGAGTGGTCCCGGGACCTCCTGACCCCTATCGCCTAAAATTTTTCCGAACTTTCAAATACGACCTAAGGAACCATAGTATCTGCCCCGCCATGATCGTTCCTCATTTTTTGCGTTTTTCGGCCAAACAACTAGAATTCCGCGCGATTCCCATATTTTTGTGTGTTATAGCCCACGCCTTCCGAGTGGTCCCGGGATCTCCGGACCCCTATCGCCTAATATTTTTCCAGACTATCAAATACGACCTAAGGAACCATAGTCACCGCCCAGCCCTGATCATTCCTCATTTTTTGCATTTTTCGGCCAAACAACTAGAATTCCGCGCGATTCCCATATTTTTGTGTGTTATAGCCCACGCCTTCCGAGTGGTTCCGGGACCCCCGGACCCCGATCGCCTAAATTTTTTTCGGGCCATCAAATACGACCAAAGGAACCATAGTAACCGCCCTGCCATCATCATTTCTCATTTTTTTCATTTTTCGACAAAAACACTAGAATTACGCCCGATTCCCATATTTTCGTGTGCTATACCAACGCATTCTGAGTGGTCCCAAGAGCCGCGGACCCCGATCGCCTAAAATTTTTCCGGGCCATAAAATACGACCTAAGGAACCATAGTCACCGCCCCGCCATGATCGTTCCTTATTTTTTGCGTTTTTCGGCCAAACAACTAGAATTCCGCACGATTCCCATATTTTTGTGTGTTATAGCCCACACCGTCCGAGTGGTCCCGGGACCTCCGGACCCCTATCGCCTAAAAATTTTCCGGACTATCAAATACGACCTAAGGAACCATAGTATCCGCCCCGCCATGATCATTCCTCATTTTTTGTGTTTTTCGGCCAAAGAACTAGAATTCCGCGCGATCCCATATTTTTGTGTGTTATAGCCCACGCCTTCCGACTGGTCCCGGGTCTCCGGACCCCTATCGCCTAAAAATTTTCCGGACTATCAAATAAGACCTAAGGAACCATAGTCACCTCCCAGCCATGATCATTCCTAGTTTTTTCCGTTTTTCGGCCAAAAAACTAGAATTCCGCGCTATTCCCATATTTTTGTGTCCTATAGCCCACGCCTTCCAAGTGAACCCGGGAACTCCGGACCCCTATCGCCTAAAATTTTTCCGGGCCGTCAAATACGACCTAAGGAACCATAGTAACCGCCCCGCCATCATCGTTTCTCATTTTTTGCAATTTTCGGCCAAAAAACTAGAATTACGCCCGATTCCCATATTTTCGTGTGCTATACCCACGCCTTCCAAGTGGTCCGGGGGGCCACGGACCCCGATGGCCTAAAATTTTTCCGGACTATCAAATACGACCTAAGGTACCATAGTCACCTCCACACCATTATCGATCCAAATGCTTTGCATTTTTCAGCCAAAAAACCAGAATTCCGCTCGATTACCATATTTTTGTGTGCTATTGCCCACGCCTTCCGAGTGGGCCGGGCCGCCGAACTCGGATCGCCTAAAAACTTTTCGGGACATCAATTAGGACCTAATGAACCATAGTCACCGCCTCGCCATGATCGTTCCTCATTTTTTGCATTTTTTGGCCCAAAAAACTAGAATTCCGCCCGATTCCCATATTTTTGTGTGCTATCGCCCACGCCTTCCAAGTGGGTCGGGCTACCGGGAGCCGGATCGCCTAAAATTTTTCCGGACTATTAAATACGACCTAAGGAACCATAGTCACCGCCCCGCCATGATCGTTCCTAGTCTTTTGCGTTTTTCAGCCAAAAAACTAGAATTTTGCGCGATTTCCATATTTTCGTGTGCTTTAGCCCACGCCTTCCAAGGGCTCCCGGGAACCCCGAACCACGATTGCCTAAAAATTTTCCGGGCCATCAAATACGACCTAAGGAACCATAGTAACCACCCCACCATGATCGTTCCTTATTTTTTGCGTTTTTCAGCCAAACAACTAGAATTTCGCGCGATTCCCATATTTTTGTGTGTTATAGCCCACGCCTTCTAAGTGGTCCCGGGACCTCCTGACCCCTATCGCCTAAAATTTTTCCGGACTATCAAATACGACCTAAGGAACCATAGTATCCGCCCCGCCATGTTCGTTCCTCATTTTTTGCATTTTTCGGCCAAAAAACTAGAATTACGCCCGATTCCCATATTTTCGTGTGCTATACCCACGCCTTCCAAGTGGTCCGGGGAGCCGCGAACCCCGATCGCCTAAAATTTTTCCGGACTATCAAATAAGACCTAAGGAACCATAGTCACCGCCCCGCCATGATTGTTCCTCATTTATTGCGTTTTTCGGCCAAAAAACTAGAATTCCGCTCGATTACCATATTTTTGTGTGCTATTGCCCACGCCTTCCGAGTGGGCCGGGCCGCCGGTCTCGGATCGCCTAAAAAAATTTTGGGCCATCAATTAAGACCTAAGGAACCATAGTCACCACCTCGCCATGATCGTTCCTCATTTTTTGCATTTTTTGGCCAAAAAACTAGAATTCCGCCCGATTCTCATATTTTTGTGTGCTATCGCCCACGCCTTCCGAGTGGGTCGGGCCCCCAGAGCCGGATCGCCTAAAAAATTTCCGGACTATCAAATACTACCTAAGGAACCATAGTCACCGCCCCGCCATGATCGTTCCTAGTCATTTGCGTTTCTCAGCCAAAAAACTAGAATTTCGCGCGATTTCCATATTTTCGTGTGCTTTAGCCCACGCCTTACAAGGGGTCCCGGGAACCCCGAACCCCGATTGCCTAAAAATTTTCCAGGCCATCAAATACGACCTAAGGAACCATAGTAACCACCCCACCATGATCGTTCCTTATTTTTTGCATTTTTCGGCCAAACAACTAGAATTCCGCGCGATTCCCATATTTTTGTGTGTTATAGCCCACGCCTTCTAAGTGGTCCCGGGACCTCCTGACCCCTATCGCCTAAAATTTTTCCGGACTATCAAATACGACCTAAGGAACCATAGTATCCGCCCCGCCATGTTCGTTCCTCATTTTTTGCATTTTTCGGCCAAAAACCTAGAATTACGCCCGATTCCCATATTTTCGTGTGCTATACCCACGCCTTCCAAGTGGTCCGGGGAGCCGCGAACCCCGATCGCCTAAAATTTTTCCGGACTATCAAATACGACCTAAGGTACCATAGTCTCCGCCCCACCATGATCGTTCCAAATGCTTTGCATTTTTCGGCCAAAAAACTAGAACTCCGCGCGATTTGCATATTTTAGTGTGCTATAGCTTACGCCTTCCGAGTGGTCCCGGGAGCCGTGGACCCCGATCGCCTAAAATTTTTCGGGCCATCAAATATGACCTAAGGAACCATAGTCACTGCCCCGCCATGATCGTTCCTCATTCATTGCGTTTTTTGGCCAAAAAACTAGAATTCTGCTCGATTACCATATTTTTGTGTGCTATTGCCCATGCCTTTCGAGTGGGCCGGGCCGCCGGTCTCGGATCGCCTAAAAGATTTTCGGGCCATCAATTAAGACCTAAGGAACCATAGTCACCACCTCGCCATGATCGTTCCTCAGTTTTTGCATTTTTTGGCCAAAAAACTAGAATTCCGCCAATTCCCATATTTTTGTGTGCTATCGCCCACTCCTTCCGAGTGGGTCGGCCCCCCGGAGCCGGATCGCCTAAAAATTTTCCGTACTATCACATACGACCTAAGGAACCATACTCACCACCCAGCCATGATCATTCCTAGTCTTTTGCGTTTTTCAGCCAAAAAACTAGAATTTCGCGCGATTTCCATATTTTGGTGTGCTTTAGCCCACGCCTTCCAAGGGGTCCCGGGAACCCCGAACCCCGATCGCCTAAAATATTTCTAGGCCAACAAATACGACCTAAGGAACCGTAGTAACCACCCCACCATGATCGTTCCTCATTTTTTGCGTTTTTCGGCCAAACAACTAGAATTTCGCGCGATTCCCATATTTTTGTGTGTTATAGCCCACACCTTCCGAGTGGTCCCGGGTCTCCGGACCCCTATCGCCTAAAATTTTTTCGAACTATCAAATAAGGCCTAAGGAACCATAGTCACCGCCTAGCCATGATCGTTCCTCATTTTTTGCATTTTTCGGCCAAAAAACTAGAATTACGCCCGATTCCCATATTTTCGTGTGCTATACCCACGCCTTCCAAGTGGTCCGGGGAGCCGCAGACCCCGATCGCCTAAAATTTTTCAGGACTATCAAATACGACCTAAGGTACCATAGTCACTGCCCCACCATGATCGTTCCAAATGCTTTGCATTTTTCGGCCAAAAAACTAGAACTCCGCGCGATTTGCATATTTTAGTGTGCTATAGCTTACTCCTTCCGAGTGGTCCCGGGAGCCATGGACCCCGATCGCCTAAAGTTTTCCGGGCCATCAAATAAGACCTAAGGAACCATAGTCACCGCCCCACCATGATTGTTCCTCATTTATTGCGTTTTTCGGCCAAAAAACTTGAATTCCGCTCGATTACCATATTTTTGTGTGCTATTGCCCACGCCTTCCGAGTGGGCCGGGCCGCCGGTCTCGGATCGCCTAAAAAAATTTTGGGCCATCAATTAAGACCTAAGGAACCATAGTCACCACCTCGCCATGATCGTTCCTCATTTTTTGCATTTTTTGGCCAATAAACTAGAATTTCGCCGGATTCCCATATTTTTGTGTGCTATCGCCCACGCCTTCCGAGTGGGTCGGGCCCCGCAGAGCCGGATCGCCTAAAAAAATTTTGGACTATCAAATACTACCTAAGGAACCATAGTCACCGCCCGCCATGATCGTTCCTAGTCTTTTGCGTTTTTCAGCCAAAAAACTAGAATTTCGCGCGATTTCCATATTTTCGTGTGCTTTAGCCCACGCCTTCCAAGGGGTCCCGGGAACCCCGAACCCCGATCGCCTAAAAATTTTCCAGGCCATCAAATACGACCTAAGGAACCATAGTAACCACCCCACCATGATCGTTCCTTATTGTTTGCGTTTTTCGGCAAACAACTAGAATTCCGCGCGATTCCCATATTTTTGTGTGTTATAGCCCACGCCTTCCGAGTGGTCCCGGGACCTCCTGACCCCTATCCTCTAAAATTTTTCCGGGCCGTGAAATACGACCTAAGGAACCATAGTAACTGCCCCGCCATCATCGTTTCTCATTTGTTGCATTTTTCGGCCAAAAAACTAGAATTACGCCTGATTCCCATATTTTCGTGTGCTATACCCACGCCTTCCAAGTGGTCCGGGGAGCCGCGGACCCCGATCGCCTAAAATTTTTCTGGACTATCAAATACGACCTAAGGTACCATAGTCACCGCCCCACCATGATCGTTCCAAATGCTTTGCATTTTTCGGCCAAAAAACTAGAACTCCGCGCGATTTGCATATTTTAGTGTGCTATAGCTTACGCCTTCCGAGTGGTCCCGGGAGCCGTGGACCCCGATCGCCTAAAATTTTCCGGGCCATCAAATACGACCTAAGGAACCATAGTCACCGCCACGCCATCATCGTTCCTCAACTAGAATTCCGCGCGATTTCCATATTTTTGTGTGCTTTAGCCCACGCCTTCCAAGGGGTCCCGGGAACCCCGAACCCCGATCGCCTAAAAATTTTCCGGGCCATCAAATATGACCTAAGGAACCATATTAACCACCCCGCCATGATTGTTCCCTATTTTTTGCATTTTTCGGCCAAACAACTAGAATTCCGCGTGATTCCCATATTTTTGTGTGTTATAGCCCACACCTTCCAAGTGGTCCCGGGACCTCCGGACCCCTATCGCCTAAAATTTTTCCGAACCGTCAAATAAGACCTAAGGAACCATAGTCACCGCCCAGCCATGATCATTCCTAATTTTTTCCGTTTTTCGGCCAAAAAAATAGAATTCCACGCGATTCCCATATTTTCGTGTCCTATAGCCCACGCCTTCCAAGTGAACCCGGGAACTCCGAACCCCTATTGCCTAAAATTTTTCCAGACTATCAAATACGACCTAAGGAACCATAGTATCCGCCCCGCCATGTTCGTTCCTCATTTTTTGCATTTTTCGGCCAAAAAACTAGAATTACGCCCGATTCCCATATTTTCGTGTGCTATACCCACGCCTTCCAAGTGGTCCGGGGAGCCGCGAACCCCGATCGCCTAAAATTTTTCCGGACTATCAAATACGACCTAAGGTACCATAGTCACCGCCCCACCATGATCGTTCCAAATGCTTTGCATTTTTCGGCCAAAAAACTAGAACTCCGCGCGATTTGCATATTTTAGTGTGCTATAGCTTACTCCTTCCGAGTGGTCCCGGGAGCAGTGGACCCCGATCGCCTAAAGTTTTCCGGGCCATCAAATAAGACCTATGGAACCATAGTCACCGCCTCGCCATGATTGTTCCTCATTTATTGCATTTTTCGGCCAAAAACTAGAATTCCGCTCGATTACCATATTTTTGTGTGCTATTGCCCACGCCTTCCGAGTGGGCCGGGCCGCCGGTCTCGGATCACCTAAAAAAAATTTGGGCCATCAATTAAGACCTAAGGAACCATAGTCACCACCTCGCCATGATCGTTCCTCATTTTTTGCATTTTTTGGCCAAAAAACTAGAATTCCACCCGATTCCCATATTTTTGTGTGCTATCGCCCACGCCTTCCGAGTGGGTCGGGCCCCCGGAGCCGGATCGCCTAAAAATTTTCCGTACTATCAAATATGACCTAAGAAACCATAGTCACCGCCCAGCCATGATCATTCCTAGTCTTTTGCGTTTTTCAGCCAAAAACTAGAATTTCGCGCGATTTCCATATTTTGGTGTGCTTTAGCCCACGCCTTCCAAGGGGTCCCGGGAACCCCGAACCCCGATCGCCTAAAATATTTCTGGGCCATCAAATACGACCTAAGGAACCATAGTAACCACCCCACCATGATCGTTCCTCATTTTTTGCGTTTTTCGGCCAAACAACTAGAATTCCGCACGATTCCCATATTTTTGTGTGTTATAGCCCACACCTTCCGAGTGGTCCCGGGTCTCCGGACCCCTATCGCCTAAAATTTTTTCGAACTATCAAATAAGACCTAAGGAACCATAGTCACCGCCTAGCCATGATCGTTCCTCATTTTTTGCATTTTTCGGCCAAAAAACTAGAATTACGCCCGATTCCCATATTTTCGTGTGCTATACCCACGCCTTCCAAGTGGTCCGGGGAGCCGCAGACCCCGATCGCCTAAAATTTTTCCGGACTATCAAATACGACCTAAGGTACCATAGTCACCGCCCCACCATGATCGTTCCAAATGCTTTGCATTTTTCGGCCAAAAAACTAGAACTCCGCGCGATTTGCATATTTTAGTGTGCTATAGCTTACTCCTTCCGAGTGGTCCCGGGAGCAGTGGACCTCGATCGCCTAAAGTTTTCCGGGCCATCAAATAAGACTTAAGGAACCATAGTCACCGCCCCGCCATGATTGTTCCTCATTTATTGCATTTTTCGGCCAAAAAACTAGAATTCCGCTCGATTACCATATTTTTGTGTGCTATTGCCCACGCCTTCCGAGTGGGCCGGGCCGCCGGTCTCGGATCGCCTAAAAAATTTTGGGCCATCAATTAAGACCTAAGGAACCATAGTCACCACCTCGCCATGATCGTTCCTCATTTTTTGCATTTTTTGGCCAAAAACTAGAATTCCGCCCGATTCCCATATTTTTGTGTGCAATCGCCCACGCCTTCCGAGTGGGTCGGGCCCCCCAGAGCCGGATCGCTTGAAAAATTTTCGGACTATCAAATACGACCTATGGAACCATAGTCAACGCCCCGCCATGATCGTTCCTAGTCTTTTGCGTTTTTCAGCCAAAAAACTAGAATTTCGCGCGATTTCAATATTTTCGTGTGCTTTAGCCCACGCATTCCAAGGGGTCCCGGGAACCCCGAACCCCGATCGCCTAAAAATTTTCCAGGCCATCAAATACGACCTAAGGAACCATAGTAACCACCCCACCATGATCGTTCCTTATTGTTTGCGTTTTTCGGCAAACAACTAGAATTCCGCGCGATTCCCATATTTTTGTGTGTTATAGCCCACGCCTTCCGAGTGGTCCCGGGACCTCCTGACCCCTATCACCTAAAATTTTTCCGGGCCGTTAAATACGACCTAAGGAACCATAGTAACTGCCCTGCCATCATCGTTTCTCATTTGTTGCATTTTTCGGCCAAAAAACTAGAATTACGCCCGATTCCCATATTTTCGTGTGCTATACCCACGCCTTCCAAGTGGTCCGGGGAGCCGCGGACCCCGATCGCCTAAAATTTTTCCGGACTATCAAATACGACCTAAGGTACCATAGTCACCGCCCCATCATGATCGTTCCAAATGCTTTGCATTTTTCGGCCAAAAAACTAGAACTCCGCGCGATTTGCATATTTTAGTGTGCTATAGCTTACACCTTCCGAGTGGTCCCGGGAGCCGTGGACCCCGATCGCCTAAAATTTTCCGGGCCATCAAATACGACCTAAGGAACCATAGTCACCGCCCCGCCATGATCGTTCCTCAACTAGAATTCCGCGCGATTTCCATATTTTTGTGTGCTTTAGCCCACGCCTTCCAAGGGGTCCCGGGAACCCCGAAACCCGATCGCCTAAAAAATTTCCGGGCCATCAAATACGACCTAAGGAACCATATTAACCACCCCGCCATGATCGTTCCCTATTTTTTGCATTTTTCGGCCAAACAACTAGAATTCCGCGCGATTTCCATATTTTTGTGTGTTATAGCCCACACCTTCCGAGTGGTCCCGGGACCTCCGAACCCCTATCGCCTAAAATTTTTCCGGACCGTCAAATAAGACCTAAGGAACCATAGTCACCGCCCAGCCATGATCGTTCCTAGTTTTTTTCGTTTTTCGGCCAAAAAACTAGAATTCCGCGCGATTCCCATATTTTCGTGTCCTATAGCCCACGCCTTCCAAGTGAACCCGGGAACTCCGAACCCCTATCGCCTAAAATTTTTCCGGACTATCAAATACGACCTAAGGAACCATAGTCACCGCCCAGCCATGATCATTCCTCATTTGTTGCGTTTTGCGGCCAAAAAACTAGAATTCCGCCCGATTACAATATTTTTGTGTGTTATTGCCCACCCTTCCAAGTGGTTCCGGGACCCCCGGACCCCGATCGCCTAAAATTTTTCCGGACTATCAAATATGACCTAAGGAACCATAGTCACCGCCCCGCCATGATCGTTCCTCATTTATTGCCTTTTTCGGCCAAAAAACTAGAATTCCGCTCGATTACCATATTTTTGTGTGCTATTGCCCACGCCTTCCGAGTGGGCCGGGCCACCAGACTCGGATCGCCTAAAAAATTTTCGGGCCATCAATTAGGACCTAAGGAACCATAGTCACTGCCTCTCCATGATCGTTCCTTAGTTTTTGCATTTTTTGGCCAAAAAACTAGAATTCCGCCCGATTCCCATATTTTTGTGTGCTATCGCCCACGCCTTCCGAGTGGGTCGGGCCCCCGGAGCCGGATCACCTAATAATTTTTCGGACTATCAAATACGACCTAAGGAACCATAGTCACCACCCCGCCTTGATCGTTCCTAGTCTTTTGCCTTTTTCAGCCAAAAAACTAGAATTCCGCGCGATTTCCATATTTTCGTGTGCTTTAGCCCACGCCTTCCAAGTGGTCCCGGGAACCCCGAACCCCGATCGCCTAAAACTTTTCCGGGACATCAAATACGACCTAAGGAACCATAGTAACCACCCCGCCATGATCGTTCCTCATTTTTTGCATTTTTCGGCCAAACAACTAGAATTCCGCGCGATTCCCATATTTTTGTGTGTTATAGCCAACGCCTTCCGCGGGGCCCCGGGACCTCCTGACCCCTATCGCCTAAAATTTTTTCGGACTATCAAATACGACCTAAGGAACCATAGTATCTGCCCCGCCATGATCGTTCCTTATTTTTTACGTTTTTCGGCCAAACAACTAGAATTCCGCGCGATTCCCATATTTTTGTGTGTTATATATAAGCCCACGCCTTCCGAGTGGGTCGGGCCCCCCGGAGCCGAATCACCTAAAAATTTTCCGGACTATCAAATACGACCTAAGGAACCTTAGTCACCGCCCCGCCATGATCGTTCCTAGTTTTTTTCTGTTTTTCAGCCAAAAAACTAGAATTCCGCGCGATTCCCATATTTTCGTGTCCTATAGCCCAAGCCTTCCAAGTGAACCCGGGAACTCCGGACCCCTATCGCCTAAAATTTTTCTGGACTATCAAATACGACCTAAGGAACCATAGTCACCGCCCAGCCATGATCATTCCTCATTTGTTGCGTTTTTCGGCCAAAAAACTAGAATTCCGCCCGATTACAATATTTTTGTGTGCTATTGCCCACCCTTCCAAGTGGTTCCGGGACCCCCGGACCCCGATCGCCTAAAATTTTTCCGGGCCGTCAAATACGACCTAAGGAACCATAGTAACCGCCCCGCCATCATCGTTTCTCATTTTTCGGCCAAAAAACTAGAATTACGCTCGATTCCCATATTTGCGTGTGCTATACCCACGCCTTCCAAATGGTCCGGGGAGCCGCGGACCCCGATCGCCTAAAGGTTTTCCGGACAATCAAATACGACCTAAGGTACTATAGTCACCGCCCCACCATGATCGTTCCAAATGATTTGCATTTTTCGGCCAAAAAACTAGAACTCCGCGCGATTTGCATATTTTAGTGTGCTATAGCTTACGCCTTCCGAGTGGTCCCGTGAGCCGTGGACTCCTATCGCCTAAAATTTTCCGGGCCATCAAATACGACCTAAGGAACCATAGTCACCGCCCAGCCATGATCGTTCCTCATTTATTGCCTTTTTCGGCCAAAAAACTAGAATTCCGCTCGATTACCATATTTTTTTGTGCTATTGCCCACGCCTTCCGAGTGGGCCGGGCCGCCGGACTCGGATCGCCTAAAAAGTTTTCGGGCCATCAATTAGGACCTAAGGAACCATAGTCACTGCCTCACCATGATCGTTCCTTATTTTTTGCATTTTTTGGCCAAAAAACTAGAATTCCACGCGATTTCCATATTTTCGTGTTCTAAAGCCCACGCCTTCCCAGGGGTCCCGGGAACCCCGAACTCCGATCGCCTAAAAATTTTCTGAGCCATCAAATACGACCTAAGGAACCATAGTAACCACCCCGCCATGATCGTTCCTCATGTTTTATGTTTTTCGGCCAAACAACTAGAATTCCGCGCGATTCCCATATTTTTGTGTGTTATAGCCCACACCTTCCTAGTGGTCCCGGGACCTCCTGACCCCTATCGCCTAAAATTTTTCCGGACTATCAAATACAACCTAAGGAACCATAGTATCCGCCCCGCCATGATCGTTCCTCATTTTTTGCGTTTTTCGGCAAAACAACTAGAATTTTGCGCGATTCCCATATTTTTGTGTATTGTACCCCACGCCTTCCGAGTGGTCCTGGGACCTCCGGACCCCTATCGCCTAATATTTTTCCGGACTATCAAATAAGACCAAAGGAACCATTGTCACCGCCCTACCAAGATTTTTCCACATTTTTTGCATGTTATTGAAAAAGACCTAGAATTTCGCCCGATTCCCATATTTTCGTGTGCTATACCCACGAATTCCGAGTGGTCCCAAGAGCCGCGGACCCTGATCGCCTAAAATTTTTCCGGGCAATCAAATACGACCTAAGGAACCATAGTATCCACCCCGCCATGATCGTTCCTTATTTTTTGCGTTTTTAGGCCAAACAGCTAGAATTCCGCGCGATTCCCATATTTTTATGTGTTATAACCCACACCTTCCGAGTGGTCCCGGGACCTCCGGACCCCTATCTCCTAAAATTTTTCCGGACTATCAAATACGACCTAAGGAACTATAGTATCTGCCCCGCCATGATCGTTCCTCATTTTTTGCGTTTTTCGGCCAAACAACTAGAATTCTGCGCGATTCATATATTTTTGTGTGTTATAGCCCACGCCTTCCAAGTGGTCCCGGGACCTCCGGACCCCTATCGCCTAATATTTTTCCGGACTATCAAATAAGACCAAAGGAACCATAGTCACCGCCCTGCCAAGATCTTTCCACATTTTTTGCATGTTACTGAAAAAGACCTAGAATTTCGCCCGATTCCCATATTTTCGTGTGCTATACCAACGCATTCCGAGTGGTCCCAAGAGCCGCGGACCCCGATCGCCTAAAATTTGTCCGGGCAATCAAATACGACCTAAGGAACTATAGTATCCACCCCGCCATGATCGTTCCTTATTTTTTGCGTTTTTCGGCCAAACAACTAGAATTCCGCGCGCTTCCCATATTATTGTGTGTTATAACCCACGCCTTCCGAGTGGTCCCGGGACCCCCTGACCCCGATCGCCTAAAATTTTTCCGGACCATCAAATACGACCTAAGGAACCATAGTAACCGCCCCGCCATCATTGTTTCTCATTTTCTGCATTTTTCGGCCAAAAAACTAGAATTACGCCCGATTCCCATATTTTCGGGTGCTATATACCCACGCCTTCCAAGTGGTCGGGGGAGCCGCGGACCCCGATCGCCTAAAATTTTCCGGGCCATCAAATACGACCTAAGGAACCATAGTCACCGCCCCGCCATGATCGTTCCTCATTTATTATGTTTTTCGGCCAAAAAACAAAAATTCCGCTCGATTACCATATTTTTGTGTGCTATTGCCCACGCCTTCCGAGTGGGCCGGGCCGCCGGACTCGGATCGCCTAAAAATTTTTCGGGCCATCAATTAGGACCTAAGGAGCCATAGTCACCGCCCCGCCATGATCGTTCCTAGTCTTTTGCGTTTTTCAGCCAAACAACTGGAATTTCGCGCGATTTCCATATTTTCGTGTGCTTTAGCCCACGCCTTCCAAGGGGTCCCGGGAACCCCGAACCCCGATCGCCTAAAAAATTTTCGGGCCATCAAATACGACCTAAGGAACCATAGTAACCACCCCGCCATGATCGTTCCTTATGTTTTGCGTTTTTCGGCCAAACAACTAGAATTCCGCTCGATTCCCATATTTTTGTGTGTTATAGCCCACACCTTCCGAGTGGTCCCGGGACCTCCGGACCCCTATCACCTAAAATTTTTCCGGACTATCAAATACGACCTAAGGAACCATAGTCACCGCCCAGCCATGATCATTCCTCATTTGTTGCATTTTTCGGCCAAAAAACTAGAATTCCACCCGATTACAATATTTTTGTGTGCTATTGCCCACCCTTCCAAGTGGTTCCGGGACCCCCGGACCCCGATCACCTAAAATTTTTCCGGACTATCAAATACGACCTAAGGAACCATAGTCACCGCCCCTCCATGATCGTTCCTAGTCTTTTGCGTTTTTCAGCCAAAAAACTAGAATTCCGCGCGATTTCCATATTTTTGTGTGCCTTAGCCCACGCCTTCCAAGGGGTACCGGGAACCCCGAACCCCGATCGCCTAAAAATTTTCCGGGCCATCAAATACGACCTAAGGAACAATATTAACCACCCCGCCATGATCGTTCCCTATTTTTTGCATTATTCGGCCAAACAACTAGAATTCCGCGCGATTCCCATATTTTTGTGTGTTATAGCCCACACCTTCCGAGTGGTCCCGGGACCTCCAGACCCCTATCGCCTAAAATTTTTCCGGACCGTCAAATAAGACCTAAGGAACCATAGTCACCGCCCAGCCATGATCGTTCCTAGTTTTTTCCGTTTTTCGGCCATAAAACTAGAATTCCGCACGATTCCCATATTTTCCTGTCCTATAGCCCACGCCTTCCAAGTGAACCCGGGAACTCCGAACCCCTATCGCCTAAAATTTTTCCGAACTATCAAATACGACCTAAGGAACCATAGTCACCGCCCAGCCATGATCATTCCTTATTTGTTGCGTTTTTCGGCCAAAAAACTAGAATTCCGCCCGATTACAATATTTTTGTGTGTTATTGCCCACCCTTCCAAGTGGTTCCGGGACCCCCGGACCCCGATCGCCTAAAATTTTTCCGGGCCATCAAATACGACCTAACGAACCATAGTAACCGCCCCGCCATCATCGTTTCTCATTTTTTGCATTTTTCGGCCAAAAAACTAGAATTACGCCTGATTCCCATTTTTTCATGTGCTATACCCACGCCTTCCAAGTGGTCCGGGGAGCCGCGGACCCCGATCTCCTAAAATTTTTTCGGACTATCAAATACGTCCTAAGGTACCATAGTCACCGCCCCACCATGATCGTTCCAAATGCTTTGCATTTTTCGGCCAAAAAACTATAACTCCGCGCGATTTGAATATTTTAGTGTGCTATAGCTTACGCCTTCCGAGTGGTCCCGGGAGCCATGGACCCCGATCGCCTAAAATTTTCCGGGCCATCAAATACGACCTAAGGAACCATAGTCACCGCCCCGCCATGATCGTTCCTCATTTATTGCGTTTTTCAGCCCAAAAACTAGAATTCCGCTCGATTACCATATTTTTGTGTGATATTGCCCACGCCTTCCGAGTGGGCCGAACCGCCGGACTCGGATCGCCTAAAAAATTTTCTGGCCATCAATTAGGACCTAAGGAACCATAGTCACCACCTCGCCATGATCGTTCCTCAATTTTGGCAAAAAAACTAGAATTCCGCCCGATTCTCATATTTTTGTGTGCTATCGCCCACGCCTTCCGAGTGGGTCAGGCCCCCCGGAGCCGGATCGCCTAAACATTTTCTGGACTATCAAATACGACCTAAGGAACCATAGTCACCGCCCTGCCATAATCGTTCCTAGTCTTTTGCGTTTTTCAGCCAAAAAACTAGAATTCCGCGCGATTTCCATATTTTCTTGTGCTTTAGCCCACGCCTTCCAAGGGGTCCCGGGAATCTCGAACCCCGATCGCCTAAAAATTTTCCGGGCCATCAAATACCACTTAAGGAACCATAGCCCACGCCTTCCGAGTGGTCCCGGGACCTCCTAACCCCTATCGCCTAAAATTTTTCCAGACTATCAAATACGACCTAAGGAACCATAGTATCCGCCCCGCCATGATCGTTCCTCATTTTTTGCATTTTTCGGCAAAACAACTAGAATTCCGCGCGATTCCCATATTTTTATGTGTTATAGCCCATACCTTCCGAGTGGTCCTGGGACCTCCGGACCCCTATCGCCTAATATTTTTCCGGACTATCAAATAAGACCAAAGGAACCATAGTCACCGCCGTGCCAAGATCTTTCCACATTTTTTGCATGTTACTGAAAAAGACCTAGAATTTCGCCCGATTCCCATATTTTCGTGTGCTATACCCACGCATTCCGAGTGGTCCCAAGAGCCGAAGACCCCGATCGCCTAAAATTTTTCCGGGCAATCAAATACGACCTAAGGAACCATAGTATCTGCCCCGCCATGATCGTTCCTTATTTTTTGCGTTTTTCGGCCAAACAACTAGAATTCCGTGCGATTCCCATATTTTTGTGTGTTATAGCCCATACCTTCCGAGTGGTCCCGGGACCTCCCGACCCCTATCGCCTAAAATTTTTCAGGACTATCAAATACGACCTAAGGAACCATAGTATCCGCCCCGCTATGATCATTCCTCATTTGTTGCATTTTTCGGCCAAAAAACTAGAATTCCGCCCGATTACAATATTTTTGTGTGCTATTGCCCACCCTTCCAAGTGGTTCCGGGACCCCCGGACCCCGATCGCCTAAAATTTTTCCGGGCCGTCAAATACGACCTAAGGAACCATAGTAACCGCCCCGCCATCATCGTTTCTCATTTTTCGGCCAAAAAACTAGAATTACGCCCGATTCCCATATTTTCATGTGCTATACCCACGACTTCCAAGTGGTCCGGGGAGGCGCGGACCCCGATCGCCTAAAATATTTCCGGACTATCAAATACGAACTAAGGTACCATAGTCACCGCCCCACCATGATCGTTCCAAATGCTTTGCATTTTTCGGCCAAAAAGTAGAACTCCGCGCGATTTGCATATTTTAGTGTGCTATAGATTACGCCTTCCGAGTGGTCCCGGGAGCCGTGGACCCCGATCGCCTAAAATTTTTCGGGCAACCAAATACGACCTAAGGAACCATAGTCACCGCCTCGCCATGATCGTTCCTCATGTTTTGCATTTTTCAGCCAAAAAACTAGAATCCGCCCGATTCTCATATTTTTGTGTGCTATCGCCCACGCCTTCCGAGTGGGTCGGGCCCCCGGAGCCGGATCGCCTAAAAATTTTCCGGACTATCAAATATGACCTAAGGAACCATAGTAACCGCCCCGCCATGATCGTTCCTAGTCTTTTGCGTTTTTCAGCCAAAAAACTAGAATTTCGCGCGATTTTCATATTTTCGTGTGCTTTAGCCCACGCCTTCCAAGGGGTCCCGGGAACCCCGAACCCCGATCGCCTAAAATTTTTCCGGGCCATCAAATACGACCTAAGGAACAATAGTAACCACCCCGCCATGATCGTTCCTTATATTTTGCGTTTTTCGGCCAAACAACTAGAATTCCGCGCGCTTCCCATATTTTTGTGTGTTATAGCCCACGCCTTCCGAGTGGTCCCGGAACCCCCTGAGCCCGATCGCCTAAAATTTTTCCGGTCCATCAAATATGACCTAAGGAACCATAGTAACCGCCCCGCCATCATCGTTTCTTATTTTCTGCATTTTTCGGCCAAAAAACTAGAATTACGCCCGATTCCCATATATTCGGGTGCTATATACCCACGCCTTCCAAGTGGTCAGGGGAGCCGCGGACCCCGATCGCCTAAAAATTTTCCGGACTATCAAATACAACCTAAGGTACCATATTTACTGTCCCACCATGATCGTTCCAAATGCTTTGCATTTTTCGGCCTAAAAACTAGAACTCTGCGCGATTTCGATATTTTCTTGTTCTTTAGCCCACGCCTTCTAAGGGGTCCCAGGAACCCCGAACCCCGATCGCCTAAAATTTTTTCGGGCCATCAAATATGACCTAAGGAACCATAGTAACCACCCCGCCATGATCGTTCCTCATTTTTTGCGTTTTTCGGCCAAACAACTAGAATTCCGCGCGATTCCCATATTTTTGTGTGTTATAGCCCACGCCTTCCGAGTGGTCCCGAGACCTCCTGACCCCTATCGCCTAAAAATATTCCGGACAATCAAATACGACCTAAGGAACCATAGTATCCGCCCCGCCATGATCGTTCCTCATTTTTTGCGTTTTTCGGCCAAACAACTAGAATTTCGCGTGATTCCCATATTTTTATGTGTTATAGGCCATGCCTTCCGAGTGGTCCCGGGACCTCCGGACCCCTATCGCCTAAAATTTTTTCGAACTATCAAATATGACCTAAGGAACCATAGTCACCGCCCAGCCATGATAATTCCTCATTTGTTGCATTTTTCGGCCAAAAATCTAGAATTTCGCCCGATTACAATATTTTTGTGTGCTATTGCCCACCCTTCCAAGTGGTTCCGGGACCCCCGGACCCCGATCGCCTAAAATTTTTTCGGGTCGTCAAATACGACCTAAGGAACCATAGTAACCGCCCCGCCATCATCGTTTCTCATTTTTCGGCCAAAAAACTAGAATTACGCCCGATTCCCATATTTTCGTGTGCTATACCGACGGCTTCCAAGTGGTCCGGGGAGCCGCGGACCCCAATCGCCTAAAATTTTTTCGGACTATCAAATACGACCTAAGGTACCATAGTCACCGCCCCACCATGATCGTTCCAAACGCTTTGCATTTTTCGGCCAAAAAAGTAGAACTCCGCGCGATTTGCATATTTTAGTGTGCTATAGCTTACGCCTTCCGAGTGGTCCCGGGAGCCGTGGACCCCGATCGCCTAAAATTTTCCGGGCCACCAAATACGACCTAAGGAACCATAGTCACCGCCTCGCCATGATCGTTCATCATTTTTTGCATTTTTTGGCCTAAAAACTACAATTCCGCACGATTCTCATATGTTTTGTGTGCTATCGCCCACGCCTTCCGAGTGGGTCGGGCCCCCCGGAGCCGGATCGCCTAAAATTTTTCCGGACTATCAAATACGACCTAAGGAACCATAGTCACCGCCCCGCCATGATCGTTCCTAGTCTTTTGCGTTTTTCAGCCAAAAACCTAGAATTTCGCGCGATTTCCATATTTTCGTGTGCTTTAGCCCACGCCTTCCAAGGGGTCCCGGGAACCCCGAACCCCGATCGCCTAAAATTTTTCCGGGCCATCAAATATGACCTAAGGAACCATAGTAACCACCCCTCCATGATCGTTCCTGTTTTTTTGCGTTTTTCGGCCAAACAACTAGAATTCCGCGCGATTCCCATATTTTTGTGTGTTATAGCCCATGCCTTCCGAGTGGTCCCGGGACCTCCGGTCCCCTATCGCCTAAAATTTTTTCAGACTATCAAACACGACCTAAGGAACCATAGTCACCGCCCAGCCATGATCATTCCTCATTTGTTACGTTTTTCGGCCAAAACACTGAAATTCCGCTCGATTACAATATTTTTGTGTGCTATTGCCCACCCTTCCAAGTGGTTCCGGGACCACCGGACCCCGATCGCCTAAAATTTTTCCGGGCCGTCAAATACGACCTAAGGAACCATAGTAACCGCCCCTCCATCATCGTTTCTCATTTTTCGGCCAAAAAACTAGAATTACGCCCAATTCCCATATTTTCGTGTGCTATACCCACGCCTTCCAAGTGGTCCGGGTAGCCGCGGACCCCGATCGCCTAAAATTTTTCCGGACTATCAAATACGACCTAAGGTACCATAGTCACCGCCCCACCATGATCGTTCCAAATGCTTTGCATTTTTCGGCCAAAAAAGTAGAACTCCGCGCGATTTGCATATTTTAGTGTGCTATAGCTTACGCCTTCCGAGTGGTCCCGTGAGCCGTGGACCCCGATCGCCTAAAATTTTCCGGGCCATCAAATACGACCTAAGGAACCATAGTCACCGCCCAGCCATGATCGTTCCTCATTTATTGCCTTTTTCGGCCAGAAAACTAGAATTCCGCTCGATTACCATATTTTTGTGTGCTATTGCCCACGCCTTTCGAGTGGGCTGGGGCGCCATACTCGGATCGCTTAAAAATTTTTCGGGCCATCAATTAGGACATAAGGAACCATAGTCACCGCCTCACCATGATCGTTCCATATTTTTTGCATTTTTTAGCCAAAAAACTAGAATTCCGCCCGATTTCCATATTTTTGTGTGCTATCGCCCACGCCTTCCGAGTGGGTCGGGCCCCCCGGAGCCAGATCGCCTAAAAAATTTTCGGACTATCAAATACGACCTAAGGAACCATAGTCACCGCCCCGCCATGATCGTTCCTCGTCTTTTGCGCTTTTCAGCCATAAAACTAGAATTTCGCGCGATTTCCATATTTTCGTGTGCTTTAGCCCACGCCTTCCAAGGGGTCCCGGGAACCCCAAACCCCGATCGCCTAAAAATTTTACGGGCCATCAAAGACGACCTAAGGAACCATAGTAACCACCCCACCATGATCGTTCCTCATTTTTTGCGTTTTTCGGCCAAACAACTAGAATTCCGCGTGATTCCCATATTTTTGTGTGTTATAGCCCACGCCTTCCGAGTGGTCCCGGGACCTCCTGACCCCTATCACCTAAAATTTTTTCGGACTATCAAATACGACCTAAGGAACCATAGTATCCGCCCCGCCATGATCATTCCTTATTTTTTGCGTTTTTTGGCCAAACAACTAGAATTCCGCGCGATTCCCATATTTTTGTGTGTTATAGCCCACACCTTCCGAGTGGTCCCGGGACCTCCGGACCCCTATCGCCTAAAATTTTTCCGGACTATCAAATACGACCTAAGGAACCATAGTATCCGCCCCGCCATGATCATTCCTTATGTTTTGCATTTTTTGGCCAAAAAACTAGAATTCCGCCCGATTCCCATATTTTTGTGTGCTATCGCCCACCCCTTCCGAGTGGGTCGGGCCCCCCGGAGCCGGATCGCCTATAAATTTTCCGGACTATCAAATACGACCTAAGGAACCATAGTCACCTCCCCGCCATGATCGTTCCTAGTTTTTTCTGTTTTTCGGCCAAAAAACTAGAATTCCGCGCGATTCCCATATTTTCGTGTCCTATAGCCCACGCCTTCCAAGTGAACCCGGGAACTCCGGACCCCTATCGCCTAAAATTTTTTCGAACTATCAAATATGACCTAAGGAACCATAGTCACCGCCCAGCCATGATAATTCCTCATTTGTTGCATTTTTCGGCCAAAAATCTAGAATTTCGCCCGATTACAATATTTTTGTGTGCTATTGCCCACCCTTCCAAGTGGTTCCGGGACCCCCGGACCCCGATCGCCTAAAATTTTTTCGGGTCGTCAAATACGACCTAAGGAACCATAGTAACCGCCCCGCCATCATCGTTTCTCATTTTTCGGCCAAAAAACTAGAATTACGCCCGATTCCCATATTTTCGTGTGCTATACCGACGGCTTCCAAGTGGTCCGGGGAGCCGCGGACCCCAATCGCCTAAAATTTTTTCGGACTATCAAATACGACCTAAGGTACCATAGTCACCGCCCCACCATGATCGTTCCAAACGCTTTGCATTTTTCGGCCAAAAAAGTAGAACTCCGCGCGATTTGCATATTTTAGTGTGCTATAGCTTACGCCTTCCGAGTGGTCCCGGGAGCCGTGGACCCCGATCGCCTAAAATTTTCCGGGCCACCAAATACGACCTAAGGAACCATAGTCACCGCCTCGCCATGATCGTTCATCATTTTTTGCATTTTTTGGCCTAAAAACTACAATTCCGCACGATTCTCATATGTTTTGTGTGCTATCGCCCACGCCTTCCGAGTGGGTCGGGCCCCCCGGAGCCGGATCGCCTAAAATTTTTCCGGACTATCAAATACGACCTAAGGAACCATAGTCACCGCCCCGCCATGATCGTTCCTAGTCTTTTGCGTTTTTCAGCCAAAAACCTAGAATTTCGCGCGATTTCCATATTTTCGTGTGCTTTAGCCCACGCCTTCCAAGGGGTCCCGGGAACCCCGAACCCCGATCGCCTAAAATTTTTCCGGGCCATCAAATATGACCTAAGGAACCATAGTAACCACCCCTCCATGATCGTTCCTGTTTTTTTGCGTTTTTCGGCCAAACAACTAGAATTCCGCGCGATTCCCATATTTTTGTGTGTTATAGCCCATGCCTTCCGAGTGGTCCCGGGACCTCCGGTCCCCTATCGCCTAAAATTTTTTCAGACTATCAAACACGACCTAAGGAACCATAGTCACCGCCCAGCCATGATCATTCCTCATTTGTTACGTTTTTCGGCCAAAACACTGAAATTCCGCTCGATTACAATATTTTTGTGTGCTATTGCCCACCCTTCCAAGTGGTTCCGGGACCACCGGACCCCGATCGCCTAAAATTTTTCCGGGCCGTCAAATACGACCTAAGGAACCATAGTAACCGCCCCTCCATCATCGTTTCTCATTTTTCGGCCAAAAAACTAGAATTACGCCCAATTCCCATATTTTCGTGTGCTATACCCACGCCTTCCAAGTGGTCCGGGTAGCCGCGGACCCCGATCGCCTAAAATTTTTCCGGACTATCAAATACGACCTAAGGTACCATAGTCACCGCCCCACCATGATCGTTCCAAATGCTTTGCATTTTTCGGCCAAAAAAGTAGAACTCCGCGCGATTTGCATATTTTAGTGTGCTATAGCTTACGCCTTCCGAGTGGTCCCGTGAGCCGTGGACCCCGATCGCCTAAAATTTTCCGGGCCATCAAATACGACCTAAGGAACCATAGTCACCGCCCAGCCATGATCGTTCCTCATTTATTGCCTTTTTCGGCCAGAAAACTAGAATTCCGCTCGATTACCATATTTTTGTGTGCTATTGCCCACGCCTTTCGAGTGGGCTGGGGCGCCATACTCGGATCGCTTAAAAATTTTTCGGGCCATCAATTAGGACATAAGGAACCATAGTCACCGCCTCACCATGATCGTTCCATATTTTTTGCATTTTTTAGCCAAAAAACTAGAATTCCGCCCGATTCCCATATTTTTGTGTGCTATCGCCCACGCCTTCCGAGTGGGTCGGGCCCCCCGGAGCCAGATCGCCTAAAAAATTTTCGGACTATCAAATACGACCTAAGGAACCATAGTCACCGCCCCGCCATGATCGTTCCTCGTCTTTTGCGCTTTTCAGCCATAAAACTAGAATTTCGCGCGATTTCCATATTTTCGTGTGCTTTAGCCCACGCCTTCCAAGGGGTCCCGGGAACCCCAAACCCCGATCGCCTAAAAATTTTACGGGCCATCAAAGACGACCTAAGGAACCATAGTAACCACCCCACCATGATCGTTCCTCATTTTTTGCGTTTTTCGGCCAAACAACTAGAATTCCGCGTGATTCCCATATTTTTGTGTGTTATAGCCCACGCCTTCCGAGTGGTCCCGGGACCTCCTGACCCCTATCACCTAAAATTTTTTCGGACTATCAAATACGACCTAAGGAACCATAGTATCCGCCCCGCCATGATCATTCCTTATTTTTTGCGTTTTTTGGCCAAACAACTAGAATTCCGCGCGATTCCCATATTTTTGTGTGTTATAGCCCACACCTTCCGAGTGGTCCCGGGACCTCCGGACCCCTATCGCCTAAAATTTTTCCGGACTATCAAATACGACCTAAGGAACCATAGTATCCGCCCCGCCATGATCATTCCTTATGTTTTGCATTTTTTGGCCAAAAAACTAGAATTCCGCCCGATTCCCATATTTTTGTGTGCTATCGCCCACCCCTTCCGAGTGGGTCGGGCCCCCCGGAGCCGGATCGCCTATAAATTTTCCGGACTATCAAATACGACCTAAGGAACCATAGTCACCTCCCCGCCATGATCGTTCCTAGTTTTTTCTGTTTTTCGGCCAAAAAACTAGAATTCCGCGCGATTCCCATATTTTCGTGTCCTATAGCCCACGCCTTCCAAGTGAACCCGGGAACTCCGGACCCCTATTGCCTAAAAATTTTTCCGGACTATCAAATACAACCTAAGGAACCATAGTCACTGCCCAGCCATGATCATTCCTCATTTGTTGCGTTTTTCGGCCAAAAAACTAGAATTCCGCCTGATTACAATATTTTTGTGTGCTATTGCCCACCCTTCCAAGTGGTTCCGGGACCCCCGGACCCCGATCGCCTAAAATTTTTCCGGGCCGTCAAATACGACCTAAAGAACCATAGTAACCGCCCCGCCATCATCGTTTCTCATTTTTCGGACAAAAAACTAGAATTACACTCGATTCCCATATTTTCGTGTGCTATACCCACGCCTTCCAAGTGGTCCGGGGAGCCGCGGACCCCGATCGCCTAAAATTTTTTCGTACTATCAAATACGACCTAAGGTACTATAGTCACCGTCCAACCATGATCATTCCAAATGCTTTGCATTTTTTGGCCAAAAAACTAGAACTCCGCGCGATTTGCATATTTTAGTGTGCTATAGCTTACGCCTTCCGAGTGGTCCCGGGAGCCGTGGACCCCGATCGCCTAAAATTTTCCGGGCCATCAAATACGACCTAAGGAACCATAGTCGCCGCCTCACCATGATCGTTCCTTATTTTTTGCATTTTTTTGCCAAAAAACTAAAATTCCGCCCGATTCCAATATTTTTGTGTGCTATCGCCCACGCCTTCCGAGTGGGTCGGGCCCCCCGGAGCCGGATCGCCTAAAATTTTCTGGACTATCAAATACGACCTAAGGAACCATAGTCACCGCCCCGCCATGATCGTTCCTAGTCTTTTGCGTTTTTCAGCCAAAAAACTAGAATTCCGCGCGATTTCCATATTTTCGTGTGCTTTAGCCCACGCCTTCCAAGGGGTCCCGGGAACCCCGAACCCCGATCGCCTAAAAATTTTCCGGGCCATCAAATACGACCTAAGGAACCATAGTAACCACCCCGCCATGATCGTTCCTCATTTTTTGCGTTTTTCGGCCAAACAACTAGAATTCCGCGCGATTCCCATATTTTTGTGTGTTATAGCCCATGCCTACCGAGTGGTCCCGGGACCTCCGGACCCCTATCGCCTAAAATTTTTTCGGACTATCAAATACGACCTAAGGAACCATAGTCACCGCCCAGCCATGATCATTCCTCATTTGTTGCGTTTTTCGGCCAAAAAACTAGAATTTTGCCCGATTACAATATTTTTGTGTGCTATTGCCCACCCTTCAAAGTGGTTCCGGGACCCCCGGACCCCGATCGCCTAAAATTTTTCCGGGACGTCAAATACGACCTAAGGAACCATAGTAACTGCCCCGCCATCATCGTTTCTCATTTTTTGGCCAAAAAACTAGAATTACGCCCGATTCCCATATTTTCGTGTGCTATACCCACGCCTTCCAAGTGGTCCGGGGAGTCGCGGACCCCGATCGCCTAAAAGTTTTTCGGACTATCAAATACGACCTAAGGTACCATAGTCACCGCCCCACCATGATCGTTCCAAATGCTTTGTATTTTTCGGCCAAAAAAGTAGAACTCCGCGCGATTTGCATATTTTAGTGTGCTATAGCTTACGCCTTCCGAGTGGTCCCGGGAGCCGTGGACCCCGATAGCCTAAAATTTTCCGGGCCATCAAATACGACCTAAGGAACCATAGTCACCGCCCAGCCATGATCGTTCCTCATTTATTGCCTTTTTCGGCCAAAAAACTAGAATTCCGCTCGATTACCTTATTTTTGTGTGCTATTGCCCACGCCTTCCGAGTGGGATGGGGCGCCGGACTCGGATCGCTTAAAAATTTTTTGGGCCATCAATTGGGACCTAAGGAACCATAGTCACCGCCTCACCATGATTGTTCCTTATTTTTTGCATTTTTTGGACAAAAAAATAGTATTCCGCCCGATTCCCATATTTTTGTGTGCTATCACCCACGCCTTCCGAGTGGGTCGGGCCCCCGGAGCCGGATCGCCTAAAAATTTTCCGGACAATCAAATACGACCTAAGGAACCATAATCACTGCCCCGCCATGATCGTTCCTAGTCTTTTGTGTTTTTCAGCCAAAAAACTAGAATTCTGCGCGATTTCCATATTTTCGTGTGCTTTAGCCCACGCCTTCCAAGGGGTCCCGGGAACCCCGAACCCCGATCGCCTAAAAATTTTCCGGGCTATCAAATACGACCTAAGGAACCATAGTTACCACCCCGCCATGATCGTTCCTCATTTTTTGCGTTTTTCGGCCAAACAACTAGAATTCCGCGCGATTCCCATATTTTTGTGTGTTATAGCCCACGCCTTCCGAGTGGTCCCGGGACCTCCTGACCCCTATCGCCTAAAATTTTTTCGGACTATCAAATATGACCTAAGGAACCATAGTATCCGCCCCGCCATGATCGTTCCTTATTTTTTGCGTTTTTCGGTCAAACAACTAGAATTACGCGCGATTTCCATATTTTTGTGTGTTATAGCCCACACCTTCCGAGTGGTCCCGGGACCTCCGGACCCCTATCGCCTAAAATTTTTCCGGACTATCAAAAACGACCTAAGGAACCATAGTATCCACCCCGCCATGATCGTTCCTTATGTTTTGCATTTTTTGGCAAAAAAACTAGAATTCCGCCCGATTCCCATATTTTTGTGTGCTATCGCCCATGCCTTCCAAGTGGGTCGGGCCCCCCGGAGCCGGATCGCCTAAAAATTTTCCGGACTATCAAATTCGACCTAAGGAACCATAGTCACCGCCCCGCCATGATCGTTCCTAGTTTTTTCTATTTTTCGGCCAAAAAACTAGAATTCCGCGCGATTCCCATATTTTTGTGTCCTATAGCCCACGCCTTCCAAGTGAACCCGGGAACTCCGGCCCCTATCGCCTAAGAATTTTCCGGACTATCAAATATGACCTAAGGAACCATAGTCACCGCCCAGCCATGATCATTCCTCATTTGTTGCGTTTTTCGGCCAAAAAACTAGAATTCCGCCCGATTACAATATTTTTGTGTGCTATTGCCCACCCTTCCAAGTGGTTCCGGGACCCCCGGACCCCGATCGCCTAAAATTTTTCCGGGCCATCAAATACGACCTAAGGAACCATAGTAACCGCCCCGCCATCATCGTTTCTCATTTTTTGCATTTTTCGGCCAAAAAACTAGAATTACGCACGATTCCCATATTTTCGTGTGCTATACCCACGCCTTCCAAGTGGTCCGGGGAGCCGCGGACCCCGATCGCCTAAAATTTTTCCGGACTATCAAATACGACCTAAGGTACCATAGTCACCGCCCCACCATGATCGTTCCAAATGCTTTGCATTTTTCGGCCAAAAAACTAGAACTCCGCAAGATTTGCATATTTTAGTGTGCTATAGCTTACGCCTTCCGAGTGGTCCCGGGAGCCGTGGACCCCGATCGCCTAAAATTTTTCAGGCCATCAAATACGACCTAAGGAACCATAGTCACCGCCCCGCCATGATCGTTCCTCATTTATTGCCTTTTTGGCCAAAAAACTAGAATTCCGCTCGATTACCATATTTTTGTGTGCTATTGCCCACGCCTTCCGAGTGGGCCGGGCCGCCGGACTCGGATCGCCTAAAAAATTTTCGGGCCATCAATTAGGACCTAAGGAACCATAGTCACCGCCTCTCCATGATCGTTCCTTATTTTTTGCATTTTTTGGCCAAAACACTAGAATTCCGCCCGATTCCCATATTTTTGTGTGGAATCGCCCACTCCTTCCGAGTGGGTCGGGCCCCCGGAGCCGGATCACCTAATAATTTTCCGGACTATCAAATACGACCTAAGGAACCATAGTCACCGCCCCGCCATGATCGTTCCTAGTCTTTTGCCTTTTTCAGCCAAAAAACTAGAATTCCGCGCGATTTCCATATTTTCGTGTGCTTTAGCCCACGCCTTCCAAGGGGTCCCGGGAACCCCGAACCCCGATCGCCTAAAACTTTTCCGGCCCATCAAATACAACCTAAGGAACCATAGTAACCACCCCGCCATGATTGTTCCTCATTTTTTGCATTTTTCGGCCAAACAAATAGAATTCCGCGCGATTCCCATATTTTTGTGTGTTATAGACCACGCCTTCCGAGTGGTCCCGGGACCTCCTGACCCCTATCGCCTAAAATTTTTTCGGACTATCAAATACGACCTAAGGAACCATAGTATCTGCCCCGCCATGATCGTTCCTTATTTTTTACATTTTTCGGCCAAAAAACTAGAATTCCGCGCGATTCCCATATTTTCGTGTCCTATAGCCCACGCCTTCCAAGTGAACCCGGGAACTCCGGACCCCTACCGCCTAAAATTTTTCCGGACTATCAAATACGACCTAAGGAACCATAGTCACCGCCCAGCCATGATCATTCCTCATTTGTTGCGTTTTTCGGCCAAAAAACTAGAATTCCGCCCGATTACAATATTTTTGTGTGCTATTGCCCACCCTTCCAAGTGGTTCCGGGACCCCCGGATCCCGATCGCCTAAAATTTTTCTGGGCCATCAAATACGACCTAAGAAACCATAGTAACTACCCCGCCCTCATCGTTTCTCATTTTTCGGCCAAAAAACTAGAATTACGCTCGATTCCCCTATTTTCGTGTGCTATACCCACGCCTTCCAAGTGGTCCGGGGAGCCGCGGACCCCGATCGCCTAAAATTTTTCCGGACTATAAAATACGACCTAAGGTACTATAGTCACCGTCCCACCATGATCGTTCCAAATGCTTTGCATTTTCGGCCAAAAAACAAGAACTCCGCGCGATTTGCATATTTTAGAGTGCTATAGCTTACACCTTCTGAGTGGTCCCGGGAGCCGTGGACCCCGATCGCCTAAAATTTTCAGGGCCATCAAATACGACCTAAAGAACCATAGTTACCGCCCAGCCATGATCATTCCTCATTTATTGCCTTTTTCAGCCAAAAACCTAGAATTCCGCTCGATTACCATATTTTTGTGTGCTATTGCCCACGCCTTCCGAGTGGGCTGGGGCGCCGGACTCGGATTGCTTAAATATTTTTAGGGCCATCAATTAGGACCTAAGGAACCATAGTCACCGCCTCACCATGATCGTTCCTTATTTTTTGCATTTTTTGGCCAAAAAACTAGAATTCCGCCCGATTCCAATATTTTTGTGTGCTATCGCCCACGCCTTCCGAGTGGGTCGGGCCCCCGGAGCCGGATCGCCTAAAAATTTTTCGGACTATCAAATACGACCTAAGGAACCATAGTCACCGCCCCGCCATGATCGTTCCTAGTCTTTTGCATTTTTCAGCCAAAAAACTAGAATTCCGCGCGATTTCCATATTTTCGTGTGCTTTAGCCCACGCCTTCCAAGGGGTCCCGGGAACCCCGAACCCCGATCGCCTAAAAATTTTCCAGGCCATCAAATACGACCTAAGGAACCGTAGTAACCACCCCGCCATGATCGTTCCTCATTTTTTGCGTTTTTCGGCCAAACAACTAGAATTCCGCGCGATTCCCATATTTTTGTGTGTTATAGCCAATGCCTTCCGAGTGGTCCCGGGACCTCCGGACCCCTATCGCCTTAAATTTTTTCGGACTATCAAATACGACCTAAGGAACCATAGTCACCGCCCAGCCATGATCATTCCTCATTTGTTGCGTTTTTCGGCAAAAAAACTAGAATTCCGCCCGATTACAATATTTTTGTGTGCTATTGCCCACCCTTCCAAGTGGTTCCGGGACCCCCGGACCCCGATCGCCTAAAATTTTTCCGGGACGTCAAATATGACCTAAGGAACCATAGTAACTGCCCCGCCATCATCGTTTCTCATTTTTCGGCCAAAAAACTAGAATTACGCCCGATTCCCATATTTTCGTGTGCTATACCCACGCCTTCCAAGTGGTCCGGGGAGCCGCGGACCCCGATCGCCTAAAATTTTTTCGGACTATCAAATACGACCTAAGGTATCATAGTCACCGCCCCACCATGATCGTTCCAAATGCTTTGTATTTTTCGGCCAAAAAAGTAGAACTCCGCGCGATTTGCATATTTTAGTGTGCTATAGCTTACGCCTTCCGAGTGGTCCCGGGAGCCGTGGACCCCGATAGCCTAAAATTTTTCGGGCCATCAAATACGACCTAAGGAACCATAGTCACCACCCAGCCATGATCGTTCCTCATTTATTGCCTTTTTTGGCCAAAAAACTAGAAATCCGCTCGATTACCATATTTTTGTGTGCTATTGCCCACGCCTTCCGAGTGGGCTGGGGCGCCGGACTCGGATCGCTTAAAAAATTTTCGGGCCATCAATTAGGACCTAAGGAACCATAGTCACCGCCTCACCATGATCGTTCCTTACTTTTTGCATTTTTGGCCAAAAAAATAGAATTCCGCCCGATTCCCATATTTTTATGTGCTATCACCCACGACTTCCGAGTGGGTCGGGCCCCCGGAGCCGGATCGCCTAAAAATTTTCCGGACTATCAAATACGACCTAAGGAACCATAGTCACTGCCCCGCCATGATCGTTCCTAGTCTTTTGCGTTTTGCAGCCAAAAAACTAGAATTCCGCGCGATTTCAATATTTTCGTGTGCTTTAGCCCACGCCTTCCAAGGGGTCCCGGGAACCACGAACCCCGATCCCCTAAAAATTTTCCGGGCCATCAAATACGACCTAAGGAACCATAGTTACCACCCCGCCATGATCGTTCCTCATGTTTTGTGTTTTTCGGCCAAACAACTAGAATTCCGCGTGATTCCCATATTTTTGTGTGTTATAGCCCACGCCTTCCGAGTGGTCCCGGGACCCTGACCCCTATCGCCTAAAATTTTTTCGGACTATCAAATATGACCTAAGGAACCATAGTATCCACCCCGCCATGATCGTTCCTTATTTTTTGCATTTTTCGGCCAAACAACTAGAATTCCGCGCGATTCCCATATTTTTGTGTGTTATAGCCCACACCTTCCGAGTGGTCCCGGGACCTCCGGACCCCTATCGTCTAAAATTTTTCCGGACTATCAAATACGACCTAAGAAACCATAGTATCCGCCCCGCCATGATCGTTCCTTATGTTTTGCATTTTTTGGCAAAAAAACTAGAATTTCGCCCGATTCCCATATTTTTGTGTGCTATCGCCCACGCCTTGCGAGTGGGTCGGGCCCCCCCGGAGCCGGATCGCCTAAAAATTTTACGGACTATCAAATACGACCTAAGGAACCATAGTCACCGCCCCGCCATGATCGTTCCAAGTTTTTTCTATTTTTCGGCCAAAAATCTAGAATTCCGCGCGATTTTCATATTTTCGTGTCCTATAGCCCACGCCTTCCAAGTGAACCCGGGAACTCCGGACCCCTATCGCCTAAGATTTTTCCGGACTATCAAATACGACCTAAGGAACCATAGTCACTGCCCAGCCATGATCATTCCTCATTTGTTGCGTTTTTCGGCCAAAAAACTAGAATTCCGCCCGATTACAATATTTTTGTGTGCTATTGCCCACCCTTCCAAGTGGTTCCGGGACCCCCGGACCCCGATCACCTAAAATTTTTCCGGGCCATCAAATACGACCTAAGGAACCATAGTAACCGCCCCGCCATCATCGTTTCTCATTTTTTGCATTTTTCGGCCAAAAAACTAGAATTACGCACGATTCCCATATTTTCGTATGCTATACCCACGCCTTCCAAGTGGTCCGGGAAGCCGCGGACCCCGATCGCCTAAAATTTTTCCGGACTATCAAATACGACCTAAGGTACCATAGTCACCGTCCATCCATGATCGTTCCTCATTTATTGCCTATTTCGGCCAAAAAACAAGAATTTCGCGCGATTCCCATATTTTTGTGTGTTATAGCCCACGCCTTCCGAGTGGTCCCGGGACCTCCTTACCCCTATCGCCTAAAATTTTTCCGGACTATCAAATAAAACCTAAGGAACCATAGTATCCGCCCCGCTATGATCGTTCCTCATTTTTTGCGTTTTTCGGCCAAACAACTAGAATTTCGCGCGATTCCCTATAATTTTGTGTGTTGTAGCCCACGCCTTCCGAGTGGTCCCGGGACCTCCGGACCCCTATCGCCTAATATTTTTCCGGACTATCAAATAAGACCAAAGGAACCATAGTCACCGCCCTACCAAGATGTTTCCACATTTTTTGCATGTTATTGAAAAAGACCTAAAATTTTGCCCGATTCCCATATTTTCGTGTGCTATACCCACGCATTCCGAGTGGTCCCAAGAGCTGCGGACCCCGATCGCCTAAAATTTTTTCGGGAAATCAATTACGACCTAAGGAACCATAGTATCCGCCCCGCCATGATCGTTCCTTATTTTTTGCGTTTTTAGGCCAAACAGCTAGAATTCCGCGCGATTCCCATATTTTTGTGTGTTATAGCCCACACCTTCCGAGTGGTCCCGGGACCTCCGGACCCCTATCTCCTAAAATTTTTCCGGACTATCAAATATGACCTAAGGAACCATAGTATCCGCCCCGCCATGATCGTTCCTTATTTTTTACGTTTTTAGGCCAAACAGCTAGAATTCCGCGCGATTCCCATATTTTTGTGTGCTATAGCCCACACCTTCCGAGTGGTCCCGGGACCTCCGGACCCCTATCTCCTAAAATTTTTCCGGACTATCAAATACGACCTAAGGAACCATAGTATCCTCCCCGCCATGATCGTTCCTCATTTTTTGCATTTTTTGGCCAAACAACTAGAATTCCCCGCAATCCCATATTTTTGTGTGTTATAGCCCATGCCTTCCGAGTGGTCCCGGGTCTCCGGGCCCCTATCGCCTAAAATTTTTCCGGACTATCAAATAAGACCTAAGGAACCATAGTCACCGCCCAGCCATGATCGTTCCTAGTTTTTTCCGTTTTTCGGCCAAAAAACTAGAATTCCGCGCGATTCCCATATTTTCGTGTCCTATGCCCACGCCTTCCAAGTGAACCCGGGAACTCCGGACCCCTATCGCCTAAAATTTTTCCGGACTATAAAATATGACCTAAGGAACCATAGTCACCGCCCAGCTATGATCATTCCTCATTTGTTGCGTTTTTCGGCCAAAAAACTAGAATTCCGCCCGATTACAATATTTTTGTGTGCTATTGCCCACCCTTCCAAGTGGTTCCGGGACCCTCAGACCCCAATCGCCTAAAAATTGTTCGGGCCGTCAAATACGACCTAAGGAACCATAGTAACCGCCCCGCCATCATTGTTTCTCATTTTTTGCATTTTTCGGCCAAAAAACTAGAATTACGCCCGATTCCCATATTTTCGTGTGCTATACCCACGCCTTCCAAGTGGTCCGGGGAGCCGCGGACCCCGATCGCCCAAAATTTTTCCGGACTATCAAATACGACCTAAGGTACCATAGTCACCGCCCCACCATTATCATTCCAAATGCTTTGCATTTTTCGGCCAAAAAACTAGAACTCCGTGCGATTTGCATATTTTAGTGTGCTATAGATTACGCTTTCCGACTGGTCCCGGGAGCCGTGGACCCCTATCGCCTAAAATTTTCCGGGCCATCAAATACGACCCAAGGAACCATAGTCACCGCCCAGCCATGATCGTTCCTCATTTATTGCCTATTTCGGCAAAAAAACTAGAATTCTGCGCGATTCCCATATTTTTGTGTGTTATAGCCCACGCCTTCCGAGTGGTCCCGGGACCTCCTGACCCCTATCGCCTAAAATTTTTGCGGAATATCAAATACAACCTAAGGAACCATAGTATCCGCCTCACCATGATCGTTCCACATTTTTTGTGTTTTTCAGCCAAACAACTGGAATTTCGCGCGATTCCCATATTTTTGTGTGTTGTAGCCCACGCCTTCCGAGTGGTCCCGGGACCTCCGGACCCCTATCGCCTAATATTTTTCCGGACTATCAAATAAGACAAAAGGAACCATAGTCACCGCCCTACCAAGATCTTTCCATATTTTTTGCATGTTACTGAAAAACACCTAGAATTTTGCCCGATTCCCATATTTTCGTGTGCTATACCCACGCATTCCGAGTGGTCCCAAGAGCCGCGGACCCCGATCGCCTAAAATTTTTCCGGGAAATCAAATACAACCTAAGGAACCATAGTATCCGCCCCGCCATGATCGTTCCTTATTTTTTGCGTTTTTAGGCCAAACAGCTAGAATTCCGCGCGATTCCCATATTTTTGTGTGTTATAGCCCACACCTTCCGAGTGGTCCCGGGACCTCCGGACCCCTATCTCCTAAAATTTTTCCGGACTATCAAATACGACCTAAGGAACCATAGTATCCACCCCGCCATGATCGTTCCTCATTTTTTGCATTTTTTGGCCAAACAACTAGAATTCCCCGCAATCCCATATTTTTGTGTGTTATAGCCCATGCCTTCCGAGTGGTCCCGGGTCTCCGGGCCCCTATCGCCTAAAATTTTTCCGGACTATCAAATAAGACCTAAGGAACCATAGTCACCGCCCAGCCATGATCGTTCCTAGTTTTTTCCATTTTTCGGCCAAAAAACTAGAATTCCGCGCGATTCCCATATTTTCGTGTCCTATGCCCACGCCTTCCAAGTGAACCCGGGAACTCCGGACCCCTATCGCCTAAAAATTTTCCGGACTATCAAATACGACCTAAGGAACCATAGTATCCGCCCCGCCATGATCGTTCCTCATTTTTTGCATTTTTCGGCCAAACAACTAGAATTTCGCGCAATCCCATATTTTTGTGTGTTATAGCCCACGCCTTCCGAGTGGTCCCGGGTCTCCGGACCCCTATCGCCTAAAATTTTTCCGGACTATCAAATAAGACCTAAGGAACCATAGTCATCGCCCAGACATGATCGTTCCTAGTTTTGTCCGTTTTTCGGCCAAAAAACTAGAATTCCGCGCGATTCCCTTATTTTCGTGTCCTATACCCACGCCTTCCAAGTGAACCCGGGAACACCGGACCCCTATCGCCTAAAATTTTCCGGACTATCAAATACGGCCTAAGGAACCATAGTCACCGCCCAGCCATGATCATTCCTCATTTTTTGCATTTTTCGGGCAAAAAACTAGAATTCCGCCCGATTACAATATTTTTGTGTGCTATTGCCCAATCTACCAAGTGGTTCCGGGACCCCCGGACCCCGATCGCCTAAAAATTGTCCGGGCCGTCAAATACGACCTAAGTAACTATAGTAACCGCCCCGCCATCATCGTTTCTCATTTTTTGCATTTTTCGGCCAAAAAACTAGAATTACGCACGATTCCCATATTTTCGTGTGCTATACCCACGCCTTCCAAGTGGTCCGGGGAGCCGCGGACCCCGATCGCCTAAAATTTTTCCGGACTATCAAATACGACCTAAGGTACCATAGTCACCGCCCATCCATGATCGTTCCTTATTTATTGCCTATTTCGGCCAAAAAACAAGAATTCCGCGCGATTCCCATATTTTTGTGTGTTTTAGCCCACGCCTTCCGAGTGGTCCCGGGACCTCCTTACCCCTATCGCCTAAAATTTTTCCGGACTATCAAATAAAACCTAAGGAACCATAGTATCCGCCCCGGCATGATCGTTCCTCATTTTTTGCGTTTTTCGGCCAAACAACTAGAATTTCGCGCGATTCCCTATAATTTCTTGTGTTGTAGCCCACGCCTTCCGAGTGGTCCCGGGACCTCCGGACCCCTATCGCCTAATATTTTTCCGGACTATCAAATAAGACCAAAGGAACCATAGTCACCGCCCTACCAAGATGTTTCCACATTTTTTGCATGTTACTGAAAAAGACCTAAAATTTTGCCCGATTCCCATATTTTCGTGTGCTATACCCACGCATTCCGAGTGGTCCCAAGAGCTGCGGACCCCGATCGCCTAAAATTTTTCCGGGAAATCAATTACGACCTAAGGAACCATAGTATCCGCCCCGCCATGATCGTTCCTTATTTTTTGCGTTTTTAGGCCAAACAGCTAGATTTCCGCGCGATTCCCATATTTTTGTGTGTTATAGCCCACACCTTCCGAGTGGTCCCGGGACCTCCGGACCCCTATCTCCTAAAATTTTCCGGACTATCAAATACGACCTAAGGAACCATAGTATCTGCCCCGCCATGATCGTTCCTCATTTTTTGCATTTTTCGGCCAAACAACTAGAATTCTGCGCAATCCCATATTTTTGTGTGTTATAGCCCACGCCTTCCGAGTGGTCCCGGGTCTCCGGACCCCTATCGCCTAAAATTTTTCTGGACTATCAAATAAGACCTAAGGAACCATAGTCACCACCCAGCCATGATCGTTCCTAGTTTTTTCCGTTTTTCGGCCAAAAAACTAGAATTCCGCGCGATTCCCATATTTTCGTATCCTATGCCCACGCCTTCCAAGTGAACCCGGGAACTCCGGACCCATATCGCCTAAAATTTTTCCGGACTATAAAATATGACCTAAGGAACCATAGTCACCGCCCAGCTATGATCATTCCTCATTTGTTGCGTTTTTCGGCTAGAAAACTAGAATTCCGCCCGATTATAATATTTTTGTGTGCTATTGCCCACCCTTCCAAGTGGTTCCGGGACCCTTAGACCCCAATCGCCTAAAAATTGTCCGGGCCGTCAAATACGACCTAAGGAACCATAGTAACCGCCCCGCCATCATTGTTTCTCATTTTTTACATTTTTCGGCCAAAAAACTAGAATTACGCCCGATTCCCATATTTTCGTGTGCTATACCCACGCCTTCCAAGTGGTCCGGGGAGCCGCGGACCCTGATCGCCCAAAATTTTTCCGGACTATCAAATACGACCTAAGGTACCATAGTCACCGCCCCACCATTATCGTTCCAAATGCTTTGCATTTTTCGGCCAAAAAACTAGAACTCCGCGCGATTTGCATATTTTAGTGTGCTATAGATTATGCTTTCCGAGTGGTCCCGGGAGCCGTGGACCCCGATCGCCAAAAATTTTCCGGGCCATCAAATACGACCTAAGGAACCATAGTCACCGCCCAGCCATGATCGTTCCTCATTTATTGCCTATTTTGGCAAAAAAACTAGAATTCCGCGCGATTCCCATATTTTTGTGTGTTATAGCCCACGCCTTCCGAGTGGTCCCGGGACCTCCTGACCCCTATCGCCTAAAATTTTTCCGGAATATCAAATACAACCTAAGGAACCATAGTATCCGCCTCGCCATGATCGTTCCACATTTTTTGCGTTTTTCGGCCAAACAACTAGAATTTCGCGCGATTCCCATATTTTTGTGTGTTGTAGCCCACGCCTTCCGAGTGGTCCCGGGACCTCCGGACCCCTATCGCCTAATATTTTTCCGGACTATCAAATAAGACCAAAGGAACCATAGTCACCGCCCTACCAAGATGTTTCCACATTTTTTGCATGTTACTGAAAAAGACCTAAAATTTTGCCCGATTCCCATATTTTCGTGTGCTATACCCACGCATTCCGAGTGGTCCCAAGAGCTGCGGACCCCGATCGCCTAAAATTTTTCCGGGAAATCAATTACGACCTAAGGAACCATAGTATCCGCCCCGCCATGATCGTTCCTTATTTTTTGTGTTTTTAGGCCAAACAGCAAGAATTCCGCGCGATTCCCATATTTTTGTGTGTTATAGCCCACACCTTCCGAGTGGTCCCGGGACCTCCGGACCCCTATCTCCTAAAATTTTTCCGGACTATCAAATACGACCTAAGGAACCATAGTATCCGCCCCGCCATGATCGTTCCTCATTTTTTGCATTTTTCGGCCAAACAACTAGAATTCTGCGCAATCCCATATTTTTGTGTGTTATAGCCCACGCCTTCCGAGTGGTCCCGGGTCTCCGGACCCCTATCGCCTAAAATTTTTCCGGACTATTAAATAAGACCTAAGGAACCATAGTCACCGCCCAGCCATGATCGTTCCTAGTTTTTTCCGTTTTTCGGCCAAAAAACTAGAATTCCGCGCGATTCCCATATTTTCGTGTCCTATGCCCACGCCTTCCAAGTGAACCCGGGAACTCCGGACCCATATCGCCTAAAATTTTTCCGGACTATAAAATATGACCTAAGGAATCATAGTCACCGCCCATCTATTTTCATTCCTCATTTGTTGCGTTTTTCGGCCAGAAAACTAGAATTCCGCCCGATTACAATATTTTTGTGTGCTATTGCCCACCCTTCCAAGTGGTTCCGGGACCCTCAGACCCCAATCGCCTAAAAATTGTCCGGGCCGTCAAATACGACCTAAGGAACCATAGTAACCGCCCCACCATCATTGTTTCTCATTTTTTGCATTTTTCGGCCAAAAAACTAGAATTACGCCCGATTCCCATATTTTCGTGTGCTATACCCACGCCTTCCAAGTGGTCCGGGGAGCCGCGGACCCCGATCGCCCAAAATTTTTCCGGACTATCAAATACGACCTAAGGTACCATAGTCACCGCCCCACCATTATCGTTCCAAATGCTTTGCATTTTTCGGCCAAAAAACTAGAACTCCGCGCGATTTGCATATTTTAGTGTGCTATAGATTATGCTTTCCGAGTGGTCCCGGGAGCCGTGGACCCCGATCGCCTAAAATTTTCCGGGCCATCAAATACGACCTAAGGAACCATAGTCACAGCCCAGCCATGATCGTTCCTCATTTATTGCCTATTTTGGCAAAAAAACTAGAATTCCGCGCGATTCCCATATTTTTGTGTGTTATAGCCCACGCCTTCCGAGTGGTCCCGGGACCTCCTGACCCCTATCGCCTAAAATTTTTCCGGAATATCAAATACAACCTAAGGAACCATAGTATCCGCCTCGCCATGATCGTTCCACATTTTTTGCGTTTTTCGGCCAAACAACTAGAATTTCACGCGATTCCCATATTTTTGTGTGTTGTAGCCCACGCCTTCCGAGTGGTCCCGGGACCTCCGGACCCCTATCGCCTAATATTTTTCCGGACTATCAAATAAGACCAAAGGAACCATAGTCACCGCCCTACCAAGATCTTTCCACATTTTTTGCATGTTACTGAAAAACACCTAGAATTTCGCCCGATTCCCATATTTTCGTGTGCTATACCCACGCATTCCGAGTGGTCCCAAGAGCCGCGGACCCCGATCGCCTAAAAATTTTCTGGGAAATCAAATACGACCTAAGGAACCATAGTATCCGCCCCGCCATGATCGTTCCTTATTTTTTGCGTTTTTAGGCCAAACAGCTAGAATTCCGCGCGATTCCCATATTTTTGTGTGTTATAGCCCACACCTTCCGAGTGGTCCCGGGACCTCCGGACCCCTATCTCCTAAAATTTTTCCGGACTATCAAATACGACCTAAGGAACCATAGTATCCAGCCCACCATGATCGTTCCTCATTTTTTGCATTTTTTGGCCAAACAACTAGAATTCCCCGCAATCCCATATTTTTGTGTGTTATAGCCCACGCCTTCCGAGTGGTCCCGGGTCTCCGGGCCCCTATCGCCTAAAATTTTATCGGACTATCAAATAAGACCTAAGGAACCATAGTCACCGCCCAGCCATGATCGTTCCTAGTTTTTTCCATTTTTCGGCCAAAAAACTAGAATTCCGCGCGATTCCCATATTTTCGTGTCCTATGCCCACGCCTTCCAAGTGAACCCGGGAACTCCGGACCCCTATCGCCTAAAAATTTTTCGGACTATCAAATACGACCTAAGGAACCATAGTATCCGCCCCGCCATGATCGTTCCTCATTTTTTGCATTTTTCGGCCAAACAACTAGAATTCTGCGCAATCCCATATTTTTGTGTGTTATAGCCCACGCCTTCCGAGTGGTCCCGGGTCTCCGGACCCCTATCGCCTAAAATTTTTCCGGACTATCAAATAAGACCTAAGGAACCATAGTCACCGCCCAGCCATGATCGTTCCTAGTTTTGTCTGTTTTTCGGCCAAAAAACTAGAATTTCGCGCGATTCCCATATTTTCGTATCCTATGCCCACGCCTTCCAAGTGAACCCGGGAACACCGGACCCCTATCGCCTAAAATTTTCCGGACTATCAAATACGACCTAAGGAACCATAGTCACCGCCCAGCCATGATCATTCCTCATTTTTTGCGTTTTTCGGGCAAAAAACTAGAATTTCGCCCGATTACAATATTTTTGTGTGCTATTGCCCACCCTTCCAAGTGGTTCCGGGACCCCCGGACCCCGATCGCCTAAAAATTTTCCGGGCCGTCAAATACGACCTAAGGAACCATAGTAACCGCCCCGCCATCATCGTTTCTCATTTTTTGCATTTTTCGGCCAAAAAACTAGAATTACGCACGATTCCCATATTTTCGTGTGCTATACCCACGCCTTCCAAGTGGTCCGGGGAGCCGCGGACCCCGATCGCATAAAATATTTCCGGACTATCAAATACGACCTAGGGTACCATAGTCACCGCCCATCCATGATCGTTCCTCATTTATTGCCTATTTCGGCCAAAAAACAAGAATTCCGCGCGATTCCCATATTTTTGTGTGTTACAGCCCACGCCTTCCGAGTGGTCCCGGGACCTCCTTACCCCTATCGCCTAAAATTTTTCCGGACTATCAAATACGACCTAAGGAACCATAGTATCCACCCCACCATGATCGTTCCTCTTTTTTGCATTTTTTGGCCAAACAACTAGAATTCCCCGCAATCCCATATTTTTGTGTGTTATAGCCCACGCCTTCCGAGTGGTCCCGGGTCTCCGGGCCCCTATCGCCGAAAATTTTTTCGGACTATCAAATAAGACCTAAGGAACCATAGTCACCGCCCAGCCATGATCGTTCCTAGTTTTTTCCATTTTTCGGCCAAAAAAACTAGAATTCCGCGCGATTCCCATATTTTCGTGTCCTATGCCCACGCCTTCCAAGTGAACCCGGGAACTCCGGACCCATATCGCCTAAAATTTTTCCGGACTATCAAATACGACCTAAGGAACCATAGTATCCGCCCCGCCATGATCGTTCCTCATTTTCTGCATTTTTCGGCCAAACAACTAGAATTCTGCGCAATCCCATATTTTTGTGTGTTATAGCCCACGCCTTCCGAGTGGTCCCGGGTCTCCGGACCCCTATCGCCTAAAATTTTTCCGGACTATCAAATAAGACCTAAGGAACCATAGTCACCGCCCAGCCATGATCGTTCCTAGTTTTGTCTGTTTTTCGGCCAAAAAACTAGAATTCCGCGCGATTCCCATATTTTCGTATCCTATGCCCACGCCTTCCAAGTGAACCCGGGAACACCGGACCCCTATCGCCTAAAATTTTCCGGACTATCAAATACGACCTAAGGAACCATAGTCACCGCCCAGCCATGATCATTCCTCATTTTTTGCGTTTTTTGGGGAAAAAACTAGAATTCCGCCCTATTACAATATTTTTGTGTGCTATTGCCCACCCTTCCAAGTGGTTCCGGGACCCCCGGACCCCGATCGCCTAAAAATTGTCCGGGCCGTCAAATACGACCTAAGTAACCATAGTAACCACCCCGCCATCATCGTTTCTCATTTTTTGCATTTTTCGGCCAAAAAACTAGAATTACGCACGATTCCCATATTTTCGTGTGCTATACCCACGCCTTCCAAGTGGTCCGGGGAGCCGCGGACCCCGATCGCCTAAAATTTTTCCGGACTATCAAATATGACCTAGGGTACCATAGTCACCGCCCATCCATGATCGTTCCTCATTTATTGCCTATTTCGGCCAAAAAACAAGAATTCCGTGCGATTCCCATATTTTTGTGTGTTATAGCCCACGCCTTCCGAGTGGTCCCGGGACCTCCTTACCCCTATCGCCTAAAATTTTTCCGGACTATCAAATAAAACCTATGGAACCATAGTATCCGCCCCGCCATGATCGTTCCTCATTTTTTGCGTTTTTCGGCGAAACAACTAGAATTTCGCGCGATTCCCTATAATTTTGTGTGTTGTAGCCCACGCCTTCCGAGTGGTCCCGGGACCTCCGGACCCCTATCGCCTAATATTTTTCCGGACTATCAAATAAGACCAAAGGAACTATGGTACCTTAGGTCGTATTTGATAGTGTGGAAAAATTTTAGGCGATAGGGGTCCGGAGGTCCCGGGACCACTCGAAAGGTGTGGGCTATAACACACAAAAATATGGGAATCGCGCGGAATTCTAGTTGTTTGGCCGAAAAACGCAAAAAATGAGGAATGATCATGGCGGGGCGGATACTATGGTTCCTTAGGTCGTATTTGATAGTCCGGAAAATTTTTAGGCAATAGGGGTCCGGAGGTCCCGGGACCACTCGGAAGGTGTGGGCTATAACACACAAAAATATGGGAATCACGTGTATTTCTAGTTGTTTGGCCGAAAAACGCAAAAAATAAGGAACGATCATGGTGGGGCGGATACTATGGTTCCTTATGTCGTATTTGATTGCTCGGAAAAATTTTAGGCGATCGGGGTCCGCGGCTCTTGGGACCACTCAGAATGCGTGGGTATAGCACACGAAAATATGGGAATCGGGCGTAATTCTAGAGTTTTTGCCGAAAAATTAAAAAAATGAGAAACGATGATGGCAGGGCGGTTACTATGGTTCCTTTGGTCGTATTTGATGGCCCGGAAAACATTTAGGCGATCGGGGTCCGGGGGTCCCTGAACCACTCGGAAGGCGTGGGCTATAACACACAAAAATATGGGAATCGCGCAGAATTCTAGTTGTTTGGCCGAAAAATGCAAAAAATGCGGAATGATCATGGCTGGGCGGTGACTATGGTTCCTTAGGTCGTATTTGATAGTCCGGAAATATATTAGGTGATAGGGGTCCGGAGATCCCGGGACCACTCGGAAGGCGTGGGCTATAACACACAAAAATATGGGATCGCGCGGAATTCTAGTTGTTTGGCCGAAAAACGCAAAAAATGAGGAACAATCATGGTGGGGTGGTTACTATGGTTCCTTAATTCGTATTTGATGGCCCGGAAAATTTTTAGGCGATCGGGGTTCGGGGTTCCCGGGACACCTTAAAAGGTGTGGGCTAAAGCACACGAAAATATGGAAATCGTGCGAAATTCTAGTTTTTTGGCTGAAAAACGCAAAAGACTAGGAACGATCATGGCGGGGCGGTGACTATGGTTCCTTATGTCGTATTTGATAGTCCGGAAAAATTTTAGGTGATCGGGGTCCGGGGGTCCCGGAACCACTTGGAAGGGTGGGCAATAGCACACAAAAATATTGTAATCCGGTGGAATTCTAGTTTATTGGCCGAAAAATGCAACAAATGAGGAATGATCATGGCTGGGCGGTGACTATGGTTCCTTAGGTCGTATTTGATAGTCCGGAAAAATTTTAGGCGATATGGGTCCGGAGGTCCCGGGAACACTCGGAAGGTATGGGCTATAACACACAAAAATATGGGAATCGCGCGGAATTCTAGTTGTTCGGCCGAAAAACGCAAAAAATAAGGAACGATCATGGCGGGGTGGTTACTATGGTTCCTTAGGTCGTATTTGATGGCCCGGAAAATTTTTAGGCGATCGGGGTTCGGGGTTCCCGGTACCCCTTGGAAGGCGTGGGCTAAAGCACACGAAAATATGGAAATCACGCGGAATTCTAGTTTTTGGCTGAAAAATGCAAAAGACTAGGAACGATCATGGCGGGGCGGTGACTATGGTTCCTTAGGTCGTATTTGATAAACCGGAAAAATTTTAGGCGATCCGGCTCCGGGGGCCCCGACCCACTCGGAAGGCGTGGGCGATAGCACACAAAAATATGGGAATCGGGCGGAATTCTAGTTTTTTGGCCAAAAAATGCAAAAAATGAGGAACGATCATAGCGAGGTGGTGACTATGGCTCCTTAGGTCTTAATTGATGGCCCGAAAATTTTTTAGGCGATCCGAGTCCGGCGGCCGGGCCCACTCGGAAGGCGTGGGCAATAGCACACAAAAATATGGTAATCGAGCGGAATTCTTGTTTTTTTGCCGAAAAACGTAATAAATGAGGAACGATCATGGCGGGGCGGTGACTATGGTTCCTTAGGTCATATTTGATGGCCCGGAAAATTTTAGGCGATCGGGGTCCACGGCTCCCGGGACCACTCGAAAGGCGTAAGCTATAGCACACTAAAATATGCAAATCGCACGGAGTTCTAGTTTTTTGGCCGAAAAATGCAAAGCATTTGGAATGATCATGGTGGGGCGGTGACTATAGTACCTTAGGTCGTATTTGATAGTCCGGAAAATTTTTTGGCGATCGGGTTCCGCGGCTCCCCGGACCACTTGGAAGGCGTGGGTATAGCACACGAAAATATGGGAATCGGGCGTAATTCTAGTTTTTTGGCCGAAAAATGCAAAAAATGAGAAAAGATGATGGCGGGGCGGTTACTATGGTTCCTTAGGTCGCATTTGATAGTGCGGAAAAATTTTAGGCGATAGGGGTCCGGAGGTCCCGGGACCACTCGGAAGGTGTGGGCTATAACACAAAAAAATATGGGAATCGCGCGGAATTCTAGTTGTTTAGCCGAAAAACGCAAAAAATAAGGAACGATCATGGCCGGGTGGTTAATATGGTTCCTTAGGTCGTATTTGATGGCCCGGAAAATTCTTAGGCGATCGGGGTTCGGGGTTCCCGGAACCCCTTGGATAGCGTGGGCTAAAGCACACAAAAATATGGAAATCGCGCGGAATTCTAGTTTTTTGGCTGAAAAACACAAAAGACTAGGAACGATCATGGCGGGGCGGTGACTATGGATCCTTAGGTCGTATTTGATAGTCCGGAAAAATTTTAGGCGATCGGGGTCCGGGGGTCCCGGAACCACTTGAAAGGGTGGGCAATAGCACACAAAAATATTGTAATCGGGTGGAATTCTAGTTTTTTGGCCGAAAAATGCAACAAATGAGGAATGATCATGGCTGGGCGGTGACTATGGTTCCTTAGGTCATATTTGATAGTCCGGAAAAATTTTAGGCGATAAGGGTCCGGAGGTCCCGGGACCACTCGGAAGGTGTGGGCTATAACACACAAAAATATGGGAATCGCGCGGAATTCTAGTTGTTTGGCCGAAAAACGCAAAAAATAAGGAACGATCATGGCGGGGTGGTTACTATGGTTCCTTAGGTCGTATTTTATGGCCCGGAAAAGTTTTAGGCGATCGGGGTTCGGGGTTCCCGGGATCCCTTGGAAGGCGTGGGCTAAAGCACACGAAAATATGGAAATCGCGCGGAATTCTAGTTTTTTGGCTGAAAAATGCAAAAGACTAGGAACGATCATGGCGGGGCGGTGACTATGGTTCCTTAGGTCGTATTTTATAGTCCAGAAAAATTTTAGGCGATACGGCTCCGGGGGCCCCGACCCACTCGGAAGGCGTGGGCGATAGCACACAAAAATATGGGAATCGGGCGAAATTCTAGTTTTTTGGCTAAAAAATGCAAAAAATGAGGAACGATCATGGCGAGGCGGTGACTATGGCTCCTTAGGTCCTAATTGATGGCCCGAAAAATTTTTAGGTGATCCGAGTCCGGCGGCCCGGCCCACTCGGAAGGTGTGGGCAATAGCACACAAAAATATGGTAATCGAGCGGAATTCTTGTTTTTTGGCCGAAAAACATAATAAATGAGGAACGATCATGGCGGGGCGGTGACTATGGTTCCTTAAGTCGTATTTGATGGCCCGGAAAATTTTAGGCGATCGGGGTCCACGGCTCCCGGGACCACTCGAAAGGCGTAAGTTATAGCACACTAAAATATGCAAATCGCGCGGAGTTCTAGTTTTTTGGCCGAAAAATGCAAAGCATTTGGAATGATCATGGTGGGACGGTGACTATAGTACCTTAGGTCGTATTTGATAGTCCGGAAAATTTTTTGGCAATCGGGGTCCGCGGCTCCCCGGACCACTTGGAATGCGTGGGTATAGCGCACGAAAATATGGGAATCGGGCGTAATTCTAGTTTTTTGGCCGAAAAATGCAAAAAATGAGAAAAGATGATGGCGGGGCGGTTACTATGGTTCCTTAGGTCGCATTTGATAGTGCGGAAAAATTTTAGGCGATAGGGGTCCGGAGGTCCCGGGACCACTCGGAAGGTGTGGGCTATAACACAAAAAAATATGGGAATCGCGCGGAATTCTAGTTGTTTAGCCGAAAAACGCAAAAAATAAGGAACGATCATGGCCGGGTGGTTAATATGGTTCCTTAGGTCGTATTTGATGGCCCGGAAAATTCTTAGGCGATCGGGGTTCGGGGTTCCCGGGACCCCTTGGATAGCGTGGGCTAAAGCACACAAAAATATGGAAATCGCGCGGAATTCTAGTTTTTTGGCTGAAAAACACAAAAGACTAGGAACGATCATGGCGGGGCGGTGACTATGGATCCTTAGGTCGTATTTGATAGTCCGGAAAATTTTTAGGCGATCGGGGTCCGGGGGTTCCGGAACCACTTGGAAGGGTGGGCAATAGCACACAAAAATATTGTAATCGGGTGGAATTCTAGTTTTTTGGCCGAAAAATGCAACAAATGAGGAATGATCATGGCTGGGCGGTGACTATGGTTCCTTAGGTCATATTGGATAGTCCGGAAAAATTTTAGGCGATAAGGGTCCGGAGGTCCCGGGACCACTCGGAAGGTGTGGGCTATAACACACAAAAATATGGGAATCGCGCGGAATTCTAGTTGTTTGGCCGAAAAACGCAAAAAATAAGGAACGATCATGGCAGGGTGGTTACTATGGTTCCTTAGGTCGTATTTGATGGCCCGGAAAAGTTTTAGGCGATCGGGGTTCGGGGTTCCCGGGATCCCTTGGAAGGCGTGGGCTAAAGCACTCGAAAATATGGAAATCGCGCGGAATTCTAGTTTTTTGGCTGAAAAATGCAAAAGACTAGGAACGATCATGGCGGGGCGGTGACTATGGTTCCTTAGGTCGTATTTTATAGTCCAGAAAAATTTTAGGCGATACGGCTCCGGGGGCCCCGACCCACTCGGAAGGCGTGGGCGATAGCACACAAAAATATGGGAATCGGGCGAAATTCTAGTTTTTTGGCTAAAAAATGCAAAAAATGAGGAACGATCATGGCGAGGCGGTGAATATGGCTCCTTAGGTCCTAATTGATGGCCCGAAAAATTTTTAGGTGATCCGAGTCCGGCGGCCCGGCCCACTCGGAAGGTGTGGGCAATAGCACACAAAAATATGGTAATCGAGCGGAATTCTTGTTTTTTGGCCGAAAAACATAATAAATGAGGAACGATCATGGCGGGGCGGTGACTATGGTTCCTTAAGTCGTATTTGATGGCCCGGAAAATTTTAGGCGATCGGGGTCCACGGCTCCCGGGACCACTCGAAAGGCGTAAGTTATAGCACACTAAAATATGCAAATCGCGCGGAGTTCTAGTTTTTTGGCCGAAAAATGCAAAGCATTTGGAATGATCATGGTGGGACGGTGACTATAGTACCTTAGGTCATATTTGATAGTCCGGAAAATTTTTTGGCAATCGGGGTCCACGGCTCCCCGGACCACTTGGAAGGCGTGGGTATAGCGCACGAAAATATGGGAATCGGGCGTAATTCTAGTTTTTTGGCCGAAAAATGCAAAAAATGAGAAACGATGATGGCGGGGCGGTTACTATGGTTCCTTAGGTCGTATTTGATAGTCCGGAAAAATTTTAGGCGATAGGGGTCCGGAGGTCCCGGGACCACTCGGAAGGTGTGGGCTATACACACAAAAATACGGGAATCGCGCGGAATTCTAGTTGTTTGGCCGAAAAACGCAAAAATTAAGGAACGATCTCGGCAGGGTGGATACTATGGTTCCTTAGGTCGTATTTGATTGCCCGGAAAAATTTTAGGCGATCGGGGTCCGCGGCTCTTGGGACCACTCGGAATGCGTGGGTATAGCACACGAAAATATGGGAATCGGGCGAAATTCTAGGTCTTTTTCAGTAACATGCAAAAAATGTGGAAAGATCTTGGCAGGGCGGTGACTATGGTTCCTTTGGTCTTATTTGATAGTCCGGAAAAATATTAGGCGATAGGGGTCCGGAGGTCCCGGGACCACTTGGAAGGCGTGGGCTATAACACACAAAAATATGTGAATCGCACAGAATTCTAGTTGTTTTGCCGAAAAATGCAAAAAATGAGGAACGATCATGGCGGGGCGGATACTATAATTCCTTAGGTCGTATTTGATAGTCCGAAAAAAATTTAGGCGATAGGGGTCAGAATTTCCCGGGACCACTCGGAAAGCGTGGGCTATAACACACAAATATGGGAATCGCGTGAAATTCTAGTTGTTTGGCCGAAATACGCAAAAAATAAGGAACAATCATGGCGGGGCGGTTACTATGGTTCCTTAGGTCGTATTTGATGGCCCCGAAAATTTTTAGGCGATCGGGGTTCGGGGTTCCCGGGACCCCTTGGAAGGCGTGGGCTAAAGCACACGAAAATATGGAAATCGCGCGGAATTCTAGTTTTTTGGCTGAAAAATGCAAAAGACTAGGAACGATCATGGCGGGGCGGTGACTATGATTCCTTAGGTCGTATTTGATAGTCCGGAAAACTTTTAGGCGATCCGGCTCCGGGGGGCCTGACCCGCTCGGAAGGCGTGGGCGATAGCACACAAAAATATGGGAATCGGGCTGAATTCTAGTTTTTTGGCCAAAAATTACAAAAAATGAGGAACGGACATGGCGAGGCGGTGACTATGGTTCCTTAGGTCCTAATTGATGGCCCGAAAAGTTTTTAGGCAATCTGAGTCCGGCGGCCCGGCCCACTCGGAAGGCGTGGGCAATAGCACACAAAAATATGGTAATCGAGTGGAATTCTAGTTTTTTGGCCGAAAAATGCAATAAATGAGGAACGATCATGGCGGGGCGGTGACTATGGTTCTTTAGGTCGTATTTGATGGCCCGGAAAATTTTAGGCGATCGGGGTCCACGGCTCCCGGGACCACTCGGAAGGCGTAAGCTATAGCACATGAAAATATGCAAATCGCGCGGAGTTCTAGTTTTTTGGCCGAAAAATGCAAAGCATTTGGAACGATCATGGTGGGGAGGTGACTATGGTACCTTAGGTCGTATTTGATAGTCCGGAAAAATTTTAGGCGATCGGGGTCCGCGGCTCCCGGACCACTTGGAAGGCGTGGTATAGCACATGAAAATATGGAAATCGGGCGTAATTCTTGTTTTTTGGCCGAAAAATGCAAAAAATGAGAAACGATGATGGCGGGCGGTTACTATGGTTCCTTAGGACGTATTTGACGACCCGAAAAAATTTTAGGCGATCATGGTCTGGGGGTCCCGGAACCACTCGGAAGGGTGGGCAATAGCACACAAAAATATTGTTATCGGGCGGAATTCTAGTTTTTTGGCCGAAAAACACAACAAATGAGGAATGATCATGGCTGGGCGGTGACTATGGTTCCTAAGGTCATATTTGAGAGTCCGGATAATTTTTAGGCGATAGGGGTCCGGAGTTCCCGGGTTCACTTCGAAGGCGTGGGCTATAGGACGCAAAAATATGGGAATCGCGCGGAATTCTAGTTTTTTGGCCGAAAAACGGAAAAAACTAGGAACGATCATGGCTGGGCGGTGACTATGGTTCCTTAGGTCTTATTTGATAGTCCGGAAAAATTTTAGGCGATAGGGGTCCGGAGACCCGGGACCTCTCGGAAGGCGTGGGCTATAACACACAAAAATATGGGATAGCGCGGAATTCTAGTTGTTTGCCGAAAAACGCAAAAAATGAGGAACGATCATGGCGGGGCAGATACTATGGTTCCTTAGGTCGTATTTGATAGTCCAGAAAAATTTTAGGCGATAGGGGTCCGGAGGTCCCGGGACCACTCGGAAGGTGTGGGTATAGCACACGCCTTCCAAGTGGTCCCGGGACCCCCGGACCCCGATCGCCTAAAAACTTTTCGGGCCATAAAATATGACCCAAGGAACTATAGTAACCACCCCGCCATGATCGTTCCTCATTTTTTGCATTTTTCTGCCAAAAACCTAGAATTCCGCTCGATTCCCATATTTTTGTATGCTACAGCCCACGCCTTCCAAGTGGTCCCGGGAACCTCGGACCCCGGTCGCCTAATATTTTTCTGGGCCATCAAATGCGACCTAAGGAACCATAGTCACCGCCCCACCATGATCGGTCCTTATTTTTTGCATTTTACGTCCAAAAAACTAGAATTCTGCCCGATTCCCATATTTTCGTGTGTTATTGCCCAAGCCTTCCGAGTGGGCCGGGCCTACCTAGACTCGGATCGCCTAAAATTTTTCCGGGCCATCAAATACGACCTAAGGAACCATAGTCACGCCCCGCCATGATCGTTCCTCATTTTATGCAGTTTTCAGCCAAAACACTGGAATTCCGCCCGATTACCATATTATTGTGTGCTATTGCCCACGCCTTCCGTGTGGGCCGAGCCCCCCGTACTCGGATCGCCTAAAGTTTTTTTGGGCCATAAAATAGGATCTAAGGAACCATAGTCACCACCTCGCCATGATTGTTCCTCAGTTTTCGCATTTTTCGGCCAAAAAACTAGAATTCTGCCCGGTTCCCATATTTTTGTGTGCTATAGCCCACGCTTTCCAAGTGGTCACGGGATCCCCGGACCCCGATCGCCTAAAATTTTTCCGACCCATCAAATATGACCTAAGGAACCATAGGAACTGCCCCGCCATGATCGTTCCTCACTTATTGCGATTTCCGGCAAAAAACTTAGAATTCTGCCCGATTCCCATATTTTCGTGTGCTATAGCCCGCACCTTCCGAGTGGGCCGGGGCCCCCGAACTCGGATCACCTAAAAAAATTTCGGGCCGTCAAATAGGACCTAAGGAACCATAGTCACCGCCCCGCAATGATCGTTCTTCATTTTTTTCATTTTTCGGACAAAAAACTAGAATTCCGCCCGATTTCCATATTTTCGTGAGTTATAGCCCACGCCTTCCAAGTGGTCCCGGGAACCCCGAACACCGGTCGCCTAATATTTTTACGGACCATAAAATATGATTTAAGGAACCATAGTCACCGCCCTGTAATGATCGTTCCTCATTTTTTGTGTTTTTCGGCCAATAAACTAGAATTTCGCGCGATTCCCATATTTTCGTGTGCTATAGCACACGCCTTCCGAGTGGTCCCAGACCCACGGACCCCTATCGCCTAAAGTTCTTCCGGACCATCAAATACGACCTAAGGAACCATAGTCACCGCCCCGCCATGATCGTTCTTATGTTTTTGTATTTTTTGGCAAAAAACCTTGAATTCCGTGCGATTCCATATTTTCATTTGCTATAGCCAACGCCTTCCGAGTGGTCCCTGGAACCCCGGACCCCGATCGCCTAAAAATTTTCAAGCCATCAAATACGACCTAAGGAACCATAGTCACCGCCCCGCCATGATCGTTCCTCATTTTATGCAGTTTTCGGCCAAAATACTAGAATTCCGCCCGATTACCATATTATTGTGTGTTATTGCCCACGCCTTCTGAGTGGGCCGAGCCCCCCGTACTCGGATCGCCTAAAGTTTTTTGGGGCCATAAAATAGGACCTAAGGAACCATAGTCACCACCTCGCCATGAACGTTCCTCATTTTTCGTATTTTTCGGCCAAAAAACTAGAATTCCGCCCGGTTCCCATATTTTTGTGTGCTATAGCCCACGCTTTCCAAGTGGTCCCGGGATCCCCGGACCCCGATCGCCTAAAATTTTTCCGGCCCATCAAATACGACCTAAGGAACCATAGGAACTGCCCCGCCATGATAGTTCCTCACTTATTGCGATTTCCGGCAAAAAAACTAAAATTCTGCCCGATTCCCATATTTTCGTGTGCTATAGCCCACACCTTCCGAGTGGGCCAGGCTCCCCGGACTCGGGTCGCCTAAAGTTTTTCGGGCCATCAAATAGGACCTAAGGAACCATATTCACCTCCCCGCCAAAAAACTAGAATTCTGCCCGATTCCTATATTTTCGTGTGTTATAGCACACGCCTTCCAAGTGGTCCCGGGACCCCCGGACCCCGATCGCCTAAAAAATTTTCGTGCCATAAAATAAGACCCAAGGAACCATAGTAACCACCCCGCCATGGTCGTTCCTCATTTTTTGCGTTTTTCTGCCAAAAAACAAGAATTCCGCGTGATTCCCATATTTTCGTCTACTATTGCCCACGCCTTCCGAGTGGGTCGGGCCTCCAGGACTCGGATCGCCTAAAATTTTTCCGGGCCATAACATATGATTTAAGGAATCATAGTCACCACCCTGCCATGATCGTTCCTCAGTTTTTGCGTTTTTCGGCCAAAAAACTAGAATTCCGCGCGATTCCCTTATTTTCGTGTGCTATAGCCCACGCCTTCCAAGTGGTCCCGGGAACCCCGGACCCCGATCGCCTAAAGTTTTTCCGGACCATCAAATACGACCTAAGGAACCATAGTCACCGCCCCGCCATGATCGTTCCTATGTTTTTGTATTTTTTGGCAAAAAACCTAGAATTCCGCGTGATTCCATATTTTCATTTGCTATAGCCCACGCCTTCCGAGTGGTCCCGGGAACCCCGGACCCCGATCGCCTAAAAGTTTTCCAGCCATCAAATACGACATAAGGAACCATAGTCACCGCCCCGCCATGATCGTTCCTCATTTTATGCAGTTTTCGGCCAAAACACTAGAATTCCGCCCGATTACCATATTATTGTGTGCTACTGCCCATGCCTTCCGAGTGGGCCGAGCCCCCCGTACTCGGATCGCCTAAAGTTTTTTCGGGCATAAAATAGGACCTAAGGAACCATAGTCACCACCTCGCCATGATCGTTCCTCATTTTTCGCATTTTTCGGCCAAAAAACTAGAATTCCGCCCGATTCCCATATTTTAATGTGCTATAGCCCACGCTTTCCAAGTGGTCCCGGGATCCCCAGACCCCGATCGCCTAAAATTTTTCCGGGTCATCAAATACGACCTAAGAAACCATAGGAACTACCCCTCCATGATCGTTTCTCACTTATTGCGATTTCCGGCAAAAAAACTAGAATTCCGCCCGATTCCCATATTTTCGTGTGCTATAGCCCACACCTTCCGAGTGGGCCGGGCCCCCGGACTCGGATCATCTAAATTTTATTCGGGCCATCAACTAAGACCTAAGGAACCATATTCACCTCCCCGTCATGATCGTTCCTCATTGTTTGCATTTTTCGGATAAAAAAATAGAATTCCGTACGATTCCCATATTTTCGTGTGCTATAACTGCCCACGCCTTCCCAATGGGTAGGGAATCCCGGACACCGATCGCCTAAAATTTTTCCGGACCATCAAATACGTCCTAAGAAACCATAGTCACCGCCCCGCCATGATCGTTACACATATTTTGTGTTTTTCGGCCAAAAAACAAGAATTCCGCCCGATTCCCATATTTTCGTGTGCTATAGCCCACGCCTTCCGAGTGGGCCGGGTCTCCCGGACTCGGATTGCCTAAACTTTTTCCGGGCCATCAAATACGACCTAAGGAACCATAGTCACCATTCCGCCATGATCGTTCCTCATTTTTTGCATTTTTCAGCAAAAAAACTATAATTCTGCCCGATTCTCATATTTTCGTGTGTTATAGCACACGCCTTCCAAGTGGTCCCGGGACCCCCGGACCCCGATCGCCTAAAAAATTTTCGGGCCCTAAAATACGACCCAAGGAACCATAGTAACCACCCCACCATGATCGTTCCTCATTTTTTGCGTTTTTCTGCCAAAAACTAGAATTCCGCGTGACTCCCATATTTTCATCTACTATTGCCCACGCCTTCCGAGTGGGTCGGGCCTCCAGGACTCGGATCGCCTAAAATTTTTCCGGGCCATCAAATACGACCTAAGGAACCATATTCACCGCACCGCTATGATCGTTCCTAATTTTTTGCATTTTTCGGTCAAAAACCTAAAATTCCGCTCGATTCCCATATTTTTGTGTGCTACAGCCCACGCCGTCCAAGTGGTCCCGGGAACCTCGGACCCCGGTCACCTAATATTTTTCTGATCCATCAAATACGACTTAAGGAACCATAGTCACCGCCCCACCATGATCGCTCCTCATTTTTTGCGTTTTACGTCAAAAAAACTAGAATTCCGCCCAATTCCCATATTTTCGTGTGTTATTGCCCAAGCCTTCCGAGTGGGTCAGGCCTACCAGACTCGGATCGCTTAAAATTTTTCCGGGCTATAAAATATGACCTAAGGAACCATAGTCACCACCCCGCCATAATCGTTGCTAATATTTTGCATTTTTCGGCCAAAAAACTAGAATTCCGCCCGATTCCCATATTTTCGTGTGCTATAGCTCACGCCTTCCCAGTGGTCCCGGTATCCCCGGACCCCGATCGCCTAAAAATTTTCCGAGCAATCAAAAATGACCCAAGGAACAATAATAACCGCCCCGCCATGATCATTCCCCATTTTTGCATTTTTCGGCCAAAAAAACTAGAATTCCGCGTGATTCCCATATTTTCGTGTGCTAAATAGCCCACGTCTTTCGAGTGGGCCGGGCCTTCCGTACTCGGATCGCCTAAAAAATTTTCGGGCCGTCAAATACGACCTAAGGAACCATAGTCACCGCCCTGCAATGATCGTTCCTCATTTTTTGCATTTTTCGGCCAAAAAACTAGAATTTCGCCCGATTCCCATATTTTCGTGTGTTATAGCCCACGCCTTCCAAGTGGTTCCAGGAACCCCGGACCCCGATCGCCTAATATTTTTACGGGCCATAAAATATGATTTTAGGAACCATAGTCACCGCCCCGCCATGATCGTTCCTCATTTTTTGCATTTTTCGGCCAAAAAACTAGAATTCCGCGCGATTCCCATATTTTCGTGTGCTATAGCCCACGCCTTCCGAGTTGTCCCAGACCGCCGTACCCCTATCGCCTAAAGTTTTTCAGGACCATCAAATACAACCTAAGTAACCATAGTCACCGCCCCACCATGATCATTCCTATGTTTTTGTATTTTTTGGCAAAAAACCTAGAATTTCGCGCGATTCCATATTTTCATTTGCTATAGCCCACGCCTTCCGAGTGCTCCCGGGAACCCCAAACCCCGATCGCCTAAAAGTTTTCCAACAATCAAATACAACCTAAGGAACCATAGTCACCGCCCCGCCATGATCGTTCCTCATTTTATGCAGTTTTCGGCCAAAACACTAGAATTCCGCCCGATTACCATATTATTGTGTGCTATTGCCCACGCCTTCCGTGTGGGCCGAGCCCCCCGTACTCGGATCGTCTAAAGTTTTTTCGGGCCATAAAATAGGACCTAAGGAACAATAGTCACCACCTCGCCATGATCGTTCCTCATTTTTCGCATTTTTCGGCAAAAAAACTAGAATTCCGCCCGGTACCCATATTTTTGTGTGCTATAGCCCACGCTTTCCAAGTGGTCCCGGGATCCCCGGACCCCGATCACCTAAATCTTTTTCGGGCCATCTAATACGACCTAAGGAACCATAGGAACTGCCCCGCCATGATCGTTACTCATATTTTGTGTTTTTCGGCCAAAAAACTAGAATTCCGCCCGATACCCATATTTTCGTGTGCTATAGCCCACACCTTCCGAGTGGGCCAGGCCCCCGGACTCGGATCATCTAAATTTTATTCGAGCCATCAAATAAGACCTAAGGAACCATATTCACCTCCCCGCCATGATCGTTCCTCATTGTTTGCATTTTTCGGCTAAAAACTAGAATTCCGTACGATTCCCATATTTTCGTGTGCTATAACTGCCCACGCCTTCCCAATGGGTAGGGAATCCCGGACCCCGATCTCCTAAAATTTTTCCGGACCATCAAATACGACCTAAGAAACCATAGTCACCGCCCCGCCATGATCGTTACTCATATTTTGTGTTTTTCTGCCAAAAAACTAGAATTACGCCCGATTCCCATATTTTCGTGTGCTATAGCCCACGCCTTCCGAGTGGGCCGGGTCTCCCGGACTCGGATCGCCTAAACTTTTTTCGGGCCATCAAATACGACCTAAGGAACCATAGTCACCATTGCGCCATGATCGTTCCTCATTTTTTGCATTTTTCGGCCAAAAAACTAGAATTCTGCTCGATTCCCATATGTTCGTGTGTTATAGCACACGCCTTCCAAGTGGTCCCGGGACCCCAGACCCCGATCGCCTAAAAAATTTTCGAGCCATAATATATGACCCAAGGAACCATAGTAACCACCCCGCCAAGATCGTTCCTCATTTTTTGTGTTTTTTTGCCAAAAACTAGAATTCCGCGTGATTCCCATATTTTTGTCTACTATTGCCCACGCCTTCCGAGTGGGTCGGGCCTCCAGGACTCGGATCGCCTAATTTTTTTCCGGGCCATCAAATACGACCTAAGGAACCATATTCACCGCCCCGCCATGATCGTTCATCATTTTTTGCATTTTTCGCTCAAAAACCTAAAATTTCGCTCGATTCCCATATTTTTGTGTGCTACAGCCCACGCCTTCCAAGTGGTCCCGGGAACCTCGGACCCCGGTCGCCTAATATTTTTCTGAGCCATCAAATACGACCTAAGGAACCATAGTCACCACCCCACCATGATCGGTCCTCATTTTTTGCATTTTACGTCCAAAAAACTAGAATTCCGCCCAATTCCCATATTTTCGTGTGTTATTGCCCAAGCCTTCCGAGTGGGCCGGGCCTACCAGACTCGGATCGCCTAAAAATTTTCCGGGCCATCAAATATGACCTAAGGAACCATAGTCACCGCCCCGCCATGATCGGTGCTAATATTTTGCATTTTTCGGCCAAAAAACTAGAATTCCGCCCGATTCCCATATTTTCGTGTGCTATAGCTCATGCCTTCCAAGTGGTCCCGGTACCCCCGGACCTCGATCGCCTAAAATTTTTCCGGGCCATCAAGTACGACCCAAGGAACCATAATAACCGCCCCGCCATGATCGTTCCCCATTTTTGCGTTTTTCGGCCAAAAAACTAGAATTCCGCGTGATTCCCATATTTTCGTGTGCTAAATAGCCCACGTCTTCCGAGTGGGCCCGGCCTTCCGGACTCGGATCGCCTAAAAATTTTTCGGGCCATCAAATACGACCTAAGGAACCATAGTCACCACCCCGCAATGATCGTTCCTCATTTTTTGCATTTTTCGGCCAAAAAACTAGAATTCCGCCCGATTCCCATATTTTCGTGTGCTATAGCCAACGCCTTCCGAGTGCTCCCAGACCCCCGGACCCCTATCGCCTAAAGTTTTTCCGGACCATCAAATATGACCTAAGGAACCATAATCACAGCCCCGCCATGATCGTTCCTCATTTTTTGCATTTTTCGGCCAAAACACTAGAATTCTGCCCGATTACCATATTATTGTGTGCTATTGCCCACGCCTTCCGAGTGGGCCGAGCCCCCGTACTCGGATCGCCTAAAGTTTTTTCGGGCCATACAATAGGACCTAAGGAACCATAGTCACCACCTCGCCATAATCGTTCCTCATTTTTCGTATTTTTCGTCCAAAAAACTAGAATTCCGCCCGGTTCTCATATTTTTGTGTGCTATAGCCCACGCTTTCCAAGTGGTCCCGGGATCCCCGGACCCCGATCACCTAAAATTTTTTCGGGCCATCAAATACGACCTAAGGAACCGTAGGAATTGCCCCGCCATGATCGTTACTCATATTTTGTGTTTTTCGGCCAAAAAACTTGAATTCCGCCCGATACCCATATTTTCGTGTGCTATAGCCCACACCTTCCGAGTGGGCCGGGCCCCCGGACTCGGATCATCTAAATTTTATTCGAGCCATCAAATAAGACCTAAGGAACCATATTCACCTCCCCGCCATGATCGTTCCTCATTGTTTGCATTTTTCGGCTAAAAAACTAGAATTCCGTACGATTCCCATATTTTCGTGTGCTATAACTGCCCACGCCTTCCCAATGGGTAGGGAATCCCGAGCCCCGATCTCCTAAAATTTTTCCGGACCATCAAATACGACCTAAGAAACCATAGTCACCGCCCCACCATGATCGTTACTCATATTTTGTGTTTTTCGGCCAAAAACTAGAATTACGCCCGATTCCCATATTTTCGTGTGCTATAGCCCACGCCTTCCGAGTGGGCCGGGTCTCCCGGACTCGGATTGCCTAAACTTTTTCCGGGACATCAAATACGACCTAAGGAACCATAGTCACCATTCCGCCATGATCGTTCCTCATTTTTTGCATTTTTCGGCCAAAAAACTAGAATTCTGCCCGATTCCCATATTTTCGTGTGTTATAGCACACGCCTTCCAAGTGGTCCCGGGACCCCAGACCCCGATCGCCTAAAAATTTTTCGAGCCATAAAATATGACCCAAGGAACCATAGTAACCACCCCGCCAAGATCGTTCCTCATTTTTTGCGTTTTTCTGCCAAAAACTAGAATTCCGCGTGAATCCCATATTTTTGTCTACTATTGCCCACGCATTCTGAGTGGGTTGGGCCTCCAGGACTCGGATCGCCTAAATTTTTTCCGGGCCATCAAATACGACCTAAGGAACCATATTCACCACCCCGCCATGATCGTTCATCATTTTTTGCATTTTTCGCTCAACAACCGAAAATTCCGCTCGATTCCCATATTTTTGTGTGCTACAGCCCACGCCTTCCATGTGGTCCCGGGAACCTCGGACCCCGGTCGCCTAATATTTTTCTGAGCCATCAAATACGACCTAAGGAACCATAGTCACCACCCCACCATGATCGGTCCTCATTTTTTGCATTTTACATCCAAAAAACTAGAATTCCGCCCAATTCCCATATCTTCGTGTGTTATTGCCCAAGCCTTCCGAGTGGGCCGGGCCTACCAGACTCGGATCGCCTAAAAATTTTTCGGGCCATCAAATATGACCTAGGGAACCATAGTCACCTCCCCGCCATGATCGTTGCTAATATTTTTCATTTTTCGGCCAAAAAACTTGAATTTCGCCCGATTCCCATATTTTCGTGTGCTATAGCTCACGCCTTCCAAGTGGTCCCGGTATCCCCGGACCCCCGATGGCCTAAAATTTTTCCGGGCCATCAAATACGACCCAAGGAACCATAATAACCGCCTCGCCTTGATCGTTCCCCATTTTTGCATTTTTCGGCCAAAAAAACTAAATTCCGCGTGATTCCCATATTTTCGTGTGCTAAATAGCCCATGCCTTCCGAGTGGGCCGGGCCTTCCGGACTCGGATCGCCTAAAATTTTTTCGGGCAGTCAAATACGACCTAAGGAACCATAGTCAGCGCCCCGCAATGATCGTTCCTCATTTTTTGTATTTTTCGGCCAAAAAACTAGAATTCCGCCCGATTCCCATATTTTCGTGTGTTATTGCCCAAGCCTTCCGAGTGGGCCGGGCCTACCAGACTCGGATCGCCTAAAACTTTTTCGGCCCATCAAATACGACCTAAGGAACCATAGTCACCGCCCCGCCATGATCTTTGCTAATATTTTGCATTTTTCGGCCAAAAAACTAGAATTTCGCCCGATTCTCATATTTTCGTGTGCTATAGCTCACGCCTTCCAAGTGGTCCCGGTACCCCCCGACCCCGATCGCCTAAAAATTTTTCGGAACCATAAAAACCGCCCCGCCATAATCGTTCCCCATTTTTGCATTTTTCGGCCAAAAAACTAGAATTCCGCGTGATTCCCATATTTTTGTGTGCAAAATAGCCGACGTCTTCCGAGTGGGCCGGGCCTTCCGGACTCGGATCGCCTAAAAATTTTTTGGGCCATCAAATACGACCCAAGGAACCATAATAACCGCCCCGCCATGATCGTTCCCCATTTTTGCATTTTTCGGCCAAAAAACTAGAATTCCGCGTGATTCCCATATTTTCGTGTGCTAAATAGCCCACGTCTTCCGAGTGGGCCAGGCCTTCCGGACTCGGATCGCCTAAATATTTTTTGGGCCATCACATATGACCTAAGGAATCATAGTCACCGCCCCGCAATGATCGATCCTCATTTTTTGCATTTTTCGGCCAAAAAACTAGAATTCCGCCCGATTCCCATATTTTCGTGTGCTATAGCCAACGCCTTCCGAGTGCTCCCAGACCCCCGGACCCCTATCGCCTAAAGTTTTTCCAGACCATCAAATATGACCTAAGGAACCATAGTCACTGCCCCGCCATGATCGTTCCTCATTTTTTGCATTTTTCTGCCAAAACACTAGAATTCTGCCCGATTACCATATTATTGTGTGCTATTGCCCACGCCTTCCGAGTGGGCCGAGCCCCCGTACTCGGATCGCCTAAAGTTTTTTCGGGCCATAAAATAGGACTTAAGGAACCATAGTCACCACCTCGCCATAATCGTTCCTCATTTTTCGTATTTTTCGTCCAAAAAACTAGAATTCCGCCCGGTTCCCATATTTTTGTGTGCTATAGCCCACGCTTTCCAAGTAGTCCCGGGATCCCCAGACCCCGATCACCTAAAATTTTTTCGGGCCATCAAATATGACCTAAGGAACCGTAGGAATTGCCCCGCCATGATCGTTACTCATATTTTGTGTTTTTCGGCCAAAAAACTAGAATTTCGCCCGATTCCCATATTTTCGTGTGCTATAGCTCACGCCTTCCAAGTGGTCCCGATACCCCCGGACCCCGATCGCCTAAAATTTTTCCGGGCCATCAAATATGACCCAAGGAACCATAATAACCGCCCCGCCATGATCGTTCCCCATTTTTGCATTTTTCGGCTAAAAAACTAGAATTCCGCATGATTCCCATATTTTTGTGTGCAAAATAGCCGACGTCTTCCGAGTGGGCCGGGCCTTCCGGACTCGGATCGCCTAAAAATTTTTTGGGCCATCAAATACGACCCAAGGAACCATAATAACCGCCCCGCCATGATCGTTCCCCATTTTTTCATTTTTCGGCCAAAAAACTAGAATTCCGCGTGATTCCCATATTTTCGTGTGCTAAATAGCCCACGTCTTCCGAGTGGGCCAGGCCTTCCGGACTCGGATCGCCTAAAAATTTTTTGGGCCGTCACATATGACCTAAGGAATCATAGTCACCGCCCCGCAATGATCGATCCTCATTTTTTGCATTTTTCGGCCAAAAAACTAGAATTCCGCCCGATTCCCATATTTTCGTGTGTAATAGCCCACGCCTTCCAAGTGGTCCCGGGAACCCCGGACCCTGATCGCCTAATATTTTTACGGGCCATAAAATATGATTTAAGGAACCATAGTCACCGCCCTACCATGATCGTTCCTCATTTTTTGCATTTTTCGGCCAATAAACTAGAATTCCGCGCGATTCCCATATTTTCGTGTGCTATAGCACACGCCTTCCGAGTGGTCCCAGACCCACGGACCCCTATCACCCAAAGTTCTTCCGGACCATCAAATACGACCTAAGGAACCATAGTCACTGCCCCGCCATGATCGTTCTTATGTTTTTGTATTTTTTGGCAAAAAACCTTGAATTCCGCGCGATTCCATTTTTTCATTTGCTATAGACCACGCCTTCCGAGTGTCCCTGGAACCCCAGACCCCGATCGCCTAAAAGTTTTCCAGCCATCAAATATGACCTAAGGAACCATAGTCACCGCCCCTCCATGATCGTTCCTCATTTTATGCAGTTTTCGGCCAAAACACTAGAATTCCGCCCGATTACCATATTATTTTGTGCTATTGCCCACGCCTTTCGAGTGGGCCGAGCCCCCCGTACTCGGATCGCCTAAACTTTTTTTGGGCCATAAAATAGGACCTAAGGAACCATAGTCACCACCTCGCCATGATCGTTCCTCATTTTTCGCATTTTTCGGCCAAAAAACTAGAATTCCGCCCGGTTCCCATATTTTTTTGTGCTATAGCCCACGCTTTCCAAGTGGTCCCGGGATCCCCGGACCCCGATCGCCTAAAATTTTTCCGGCCCATCAAATACGACCTAAGGAACCATAGGAACTGCCCCGCCATGATAGTTCCTCACTTATTGCGATTTCCGGCAAAAAAACTAGAATTCCGCCCGATTCCCATATTTTCGTGTGCTATAGCCCACACCTTCCGAGTGGGCCGGGCCCCCCGGACTCGGGTCGCCTAAAGTTTTTTCGGGCCATCAAATAAGACCTAAGGAACCATATTCACCTCCCCGCGAAAAAACTAGAATTCTGCCCGATTCCCATATTTTCGTGTGTTATAGCACACGCCTTCCAAGTGGTCCCGGGACCCCCGGACCCCGATCGCCTAATATTTTTACGGGCCATAAAATATGATTTAAGGAACCATAGTCACCACCTCGCCATGATCGTTCCTTATTTTTTGCATTTTTTGGTCAAAAACCTATAATTCCGCTCGATTCCCATATTTTTGTGTGCGACAGCCCACGCCTTCCAAGTGGTCCCGGGAACCTCGGACCCCGATCGCCTAAAAATTTTCCAGGCCATCAAATACGACCCAAGGAACCATAATAACCGCCCTGCCATGATCATTCCTCATTTTTGCATTTTTCTGCCAAAAAACTAGAATTCCGCGTGATTCCCATATTTTCGTGTGCTAAATAGCCCACGTCTTCCGGACTCGGATCGCCTAAAAAATTTTCGGGCCATCAAATACGACCTAAGGAACCATAGTTACCGCCCCACAATGATCGTTCCTCATTTTTTGCATTTTTCGCCAAAAAATAGAATTCCTCCCGATTCCCATATTTTTGTGTGCTATAGCTCACGCCTTCCAAGTGGTCCCGGGAACCCTGGACCCCGATCGCCTAATATTTTTATGGGCCATAAAATATGATTTAAGGAACCATAGTCACCGCCCTACCATGATCGTTCCTCATTTTTTGCGTTTTTCGGCCAAAAAATTAGAATTCCGCGCGATTCCCATATTTTCGTGTGCTATAGCCCACGCCTTCCGAGTGTTCCCAGACCCCCGGACCCCTATCCCCGAAAGTTTTTCCGGACCATCAAATACGACCTAAGGAACCATAGTCACCACCCCGCCATGATCGTTCCTCATTTTATGCAGTTTTCGGCCAAAACCCTAGAATTCCGCCCGATTACCATATTTTCGTGTGCTATTGCCCACGCCTTTCGAGTGGGCCGAGCCCCCCGTACTCGGATCGCCTAAAGTTTTTTCGGGCCATAAAATAGGACCTAAGGAACCATAGTCACCACCTCGCCATGATCGTTCCTCATTTTATGTATTTTTCGGTCAAAAAACTAGAATTCCGCCCGGTTCCCATATTTTTGTGTGCTATATCCCACGCTTTCCAAGTGGTCCCGGGATCCCCAGACCCCGATCGCCTAAAATTTTTCCGGCCCATCAAATACGACCTAAGGAACCATAGGAACTGCCCCGCCATGATAGTTCCTCACTTATTGCGATTTCCGGCAAAAAAACTAGAATTCCGCCCGATTCCCATATTTTCGTGTGCTATAGCCCACACCTTCCGAGTGAGCCGGGCACCCCGGACTCGGGTCGCCTAAAGTTTTTTCGGGCCATCAATAAGACCTAAAGAATCATATTCACCTCCCCGCCAAAAAACTAGAATTCTGCCCGATTCCCATATTTTCGTGTGTTATAGCACACGCCTTCCAAGTGGTCCTGGGACCCCAGACCCCGATCGCCTAAAATTTTTTCGAGCCATAAAATATGACCCAAGGAACCATAGTAACCACCCCGCCAAGATCGTTCCTCATTTTTTGCGTTTTTCTGCCAAAAACTAGAATTCCGCGTGACTCCCATATTTTCATCTACTATTGCCCACGCCTTCCGAGTGGGTCGGGCCTCCAGGACTCGGATCGCCTAAATTTTTTCCGGGCCATCAAATACGACCTAAGGAACCATATTCACCGCCCCGCTATGATCGTTCCTAATTTTTTGCATTTTTCGGTCAAAAACCTAAAATTCCGCTCGATTCCCATATTTTTGTGTGCTACAGCCCACGCCTTCCAAGTGGTCCCGGGAACCTCGGACCCCGGTCACCTAATATTTTTCTGATCCATCAAATACGACTTAAGGAACCATAGTCACCGCCCCACCATGATCGGTCCTCATTTTTTGCGTTTTACGTCAAAAAAACTAGAATTCCGCCCAATTCCCATATTTTCGTGTGTTATTGCCCAAGCCTTCCGAGTGGGTCAGGCCTACCAGACTCGGATCGCTTAAAATTTTTCCGGGCTATAAAATATGACCTAAGGAACCATAGTCACCACCCCGCCATAATCGTTGCTAATATTTTGCATTTTTCGGCCAAAAAACTAGAATTCCGCCCGATTCCCATATTTTCGTGTGCTATAGCTCACGCCTTCCCAGTGGTCCCGGTATCCCCGGACCCCGATCGCCTAAAAATTTTCCGAGCAATCAAAAATGACCCAAGGAACAATAATAACCGCCCCGCCATGATCATTCCCCATTTTTGCATTTTTCGGCCAAAAAAACTAGAATTCCGCGTGATTCCCATATTTTCGTGTGCTAAATAGCCCACGTCTTTCGAGTGGGCCGGGCCTTCCGTACTCGGATCGCCTAAAAAATTTTCGGGCCGTCAAATACGACCTAAGGAACCATAGTCACCGCCCTGCAATGATCGTTCCTCATTTTTTGCATTTTTCGGCCAAAAAACTAGAATTTCGCCCGATTCCCATATTTTCGTGTGTTATAGCCCACGCCTTCCAAGTGGTTCCAGGAACCCCGGACCCCGATCGCCTAATATTTTTACGGGCCATAAAATATGATTTTAGGAACCATAGTCACCGCCCCGCCATGATCGTTCCTCATTTTTTGCATTTTTCGGCCAAAAAACTAGAATTCCGCGCGATTCCCATATTTTCGTGTGCTATAGCCCACGCCTTCCGAGTTGTCCCAGACCGCCGTACCCCTATCGCCTAAAGTTTTTCAGGACCATCAAATACAACCTAAGTAACCATAGTCACCGCCCCACCATGATCATTCCTATGTTTTTGTATTTTTTGGCAAAAAACCTAGAATTTCGCGCGATTCCATATTTTCATTTGCTATAGCCCACGCCTTCCGAGTGCTCCCGGGAACCCCAAACCCCGATCGCCTAAAAGTTTTCCAACAATCAAATACAACCTAAGGAACCATAGTCACCGCCCCGCCATGATCGTTCCTCATTTTATGCAGTTTTCGGCCAAAACACTAGAATTCCGCCCGATTACCATATTATTGTGTGCTATTGCCCACGCCTTCCGTGTGGGCCGAGCCCCCCGTACTCGGATCGCCTAAAGTTTTTTCGGGCCATAAAATAGGACCTAAGGAACAATAGTCACCACCTCGCCATGATCGTTCCTCATTTTTCGCATTTTTCGGCAAAAAAACTAGAATTCCGCCCGGTACCCATATTTTTGTGTGCTATAGCCCACGCTTTCCAAGTGGTCCCGGGATCCCCGGACCCCGATCACCTAAATCTTTTTCGGGCCATCTAATACGACCTAAGGAACCATAGGAACTGCCCCGCCATGATCGTTACTCATATTTTGTGTTTTTCGGCCAAAAAACTAGAATTCCGCCCGATACCCATATTTTCGTGTGCTATAGCCCACACCTTCCGAGTGGGCCAGGCCCCCGGACTCGGATCATCTAAATTTTATTCGAGCCATCAAATAAGACCTAAGGAACCATATTCACCTCCCCGCCATGATCGTTCCTCATTGTTTGCATTTTTCGGCTAAAAAACTAGAATTCCGTACGATTCCCATATTTTCGTGTGCTATAACTGCCCACGCCTTCCCAATGGGTAGGGAATCCCGGACCCCGATCTCCTAAAATTTTTCCGGACCATCAAATACGACCTAAGAAACCATAGTCACCGCCCCGCCATGATCGTTACTCATATTTTGTGTTTTTCTGCCAAAAAACTAGAATTACGCCCGATTCCCATATTTTCGTGTGCTATAGCCCACGCCTTCCGAGTGGGCCGGGTCTCCCGGACTCGGATCGCCTAAACTTTTTTCGGGCCATCAAATACGACCTAAGGAACCATAGTCACCATTGCGCCATGATCGTTCCTCATTTTTTGCATTTTTCGGCCAAAAAACTAGAATTCTGCTCGATTCCCATATGTTCGTGTGTTATAGCACACGCCTTCCAAGTGGTCCCGGGACCCCAGACCCCGATCGCCTAAAAAATTTTCGAGCCATAATATATGACCCAAGGAACCATAGTAACCACCCCGCCAAGATCGTTCCTCATTTTTTGTGTTTTTTTGCCAAAAACTAGAATTCCGCGTGATTCCCATATTTTTGTCTACTATTGCCCACGCCTTCCGAGTGGGTCGGGCCTCCAGGACTCGGATCGCCTAATTTTTTTCCGGGCCATCAAATACGACCTAAGGAACCATATTCACCGCCCCGCCATGATCGTTCATCATTTTTTGCATTTTTCGCTCAAAAACCTAAAATTTCGCTCGATTCCCATATTTTTGTGTGCTACAGCCCACGCCTTCCAAGTGGTCCCGGGAACCTCGGACCCCGGTCGCCTAATATTTTTCTGAGCCATCAAATACGACCTAAGGAACCATAGTCACCACCCCACCATGATCGGTCCTCATTTTTTGCATTTTACGTCCAAAAAACTAGAATTCCGCCCAATTCCCATATTTTCGTGTGTTATTGCCCAAGCCTTCCGAGTGGGCCGGGCCTACCAGACTCGGATCGCCTAAAAATTTTCCGGGCCATCAAATATGACCTAAGGAACCATAGTCACCGCCCCGCCATGATCGGTGCTAATATTTTGCATTTTTCGGCCAAAAAACTAGAATTCCGCCCGATTCCCATATTTTCGTGTGCTATAGCTCATGCCTTCCAAGTGGTCCCGGTACCCCCGGACCTCGATCGCCTAAAATTTTTCCGGGCCATCAAGTACGACCCAAGGAACCATAATAACCGCCCCGCCATGATCGTTCCCCATTTTTGCGTTTTTCGGCCAAAAAACTAGAATTCCGCGTGATTCCCATATTTTCGTGTGCTAAATAGCCCACGTCTTCCGAGTGGGCCCGGCCTTCCGGACTCGGATCGCCTAAAAATTTTTCGGGCCATCAAATACGACCTAAGGAACCATAGTCACCACCCCGCAATGATCGTTCCTCATTTTTTGCATTTTTCGGCCAAAAAACTAGAATTCCGCCCGATTCCCATATTTTCGTGTGCTATAGCCAACGCCTTCCGAGTGCTCCCAGACCCCCGGACCCCTATCGCCTAAAGTTTTTCCGGACCATCAAATATGACCTAAGGAACCATAATCACTGCCCCGCCATGATCGTTCCTCATTTTTTGCATTTTTCGGCCAAAACACTAGAATTCTGCCCGATTACCATATTATTGTGTGCTATTGCCCACGCCTTCCGAGTGGGCCGAGCCCCCGTACTCGGATCGCCTAAAGTTTTTTCGGGCCATACAATAGGACCTAAGGAACCATAGTCACCACCTCGCCATAATCGTTCCTCATTTTTCGTATTTTTCGTCCAAAAAACTAGAATTCCGCCCGGTTCTCATATTTTTGTGTGCTATAGCCCACGCTTTCCAAGTGGTCCCGGGATCCCCGGACCCCGATCACCTAAAATTTTTTCGGGCCATCAAATACGACCTAAGGAACCGTAGGAATTGCCCCGCCATGATCGTTACTCATATTTTGTGTTTTTCGGCCAAAAAACTTGAATTCCGCCCGATACCCATATTTTCGTGTGCTATAGCCCACACCTTCCGAGTGGGCCGGGCCCCCGGACTCGGATCATCTAAATTTTATTCGAGCCATCAAATAAGACCTAAGGAACCATATTCACCTCCCCGCCATGATCGTTCCTCATTGTTTGCATTTTTCGGCTAAAAAACTAGAATTCCGTACGATTCCCATATTTTCGTGTGCTATAACTGCCCACGCCTTCCCAATGGGTAGGGAATCCCGAGCCCCGATCTCCTAAAATTTTTCCGGACCATCAAATACGACCTAAGAAACCATAGTCACCGCCCCACCATGATCGTTACTCATATTTTGTGTTTTTCGGCCAAAAACTAGAATTACGCCCGATTCCCATATTTTCGTGTGCTATAGCCCACGCCTTCCGAGTGGGCCGGGTCTCCCGGACTCGGATTGCCTAAACTTTTTCCGGGACATCAAATACGACCTAAGGAACCATAGTCACCATTCCGCCATGATCGTTCCTCATTTTTTGCATTTTTCGGCCAAAAAACTAGAATTCTGCCCGATTCCCATATTTTCGTGTGTTATAGCACACGCCTTCCAAGTGGTCCCGGGACCCCAGACCCCGATCGCCTAAAATTTTTTCGAGCCATAAAATATGACCCAAGGAACCATAGTAACCACCCCGCCAAGATCGTTCCTCATTTTTTGCGTTTTTCTGCCAAAAACTAGAATTCCGCGTGAATCCCATATTTTTGTCTACTATTGCCCACGCATTCTGAGTGGGTTGGGCCTCCAGGACTCGGATCGCCTAAATTTTTTCCGGGCCATCAAATACGACCTAAGGAACCATATTCACCACCCCGCCATGATCGTTCATCATTTTTTGCATTTTTCGCTCAACAACCGAAAATTCCGCTCGATTCCCATATTTTTGTGTGCTACAGCCCACGCCTTCCATGTGGTCCCGGGAACCTCGGACCCCGGTCGCCTAATATTTTTCTGAGCCATCAAATACGACCTAAGGAACCATAGTCACCACCCCACCATGATCGGTCCTCATTTTTTGCATTTTACATCCAAAAAACTAGAATTCCGCCCAATTCCCATATCTTCGTGTGTTATTGCCCAAGCCTTCCGAGTGGGCCGGGCCTACCAGACTCGGATCGCCTAAAAATTTTTCGGGCCATCAAATATGACCTAGGGAACCATAGTCACCTCCCCGCCATGATCGTTGCTAATATTTTTCATTTTTCGGCCAAAAAACTTGAATTTCGCCCGATTCCCATATTTTCGTGTGCTATAGCTCACGCCTTCCAAGTGGTCCCGGTATCCCCGGACCCCCGATGGCCTAAAATTTTTCCGGGCCATCAAATACGACCCAAGGAACCATAATAACCGCCTCGCCTTGATCGTTCCCCATTTTTGCATTTTTCGGCCAAAAAAACTAAATTCCGCGTGATTCCCATATTTTCGTGTGCTAAATAGCCCATGCCTTCCGAGTGGGCCGGGCCTTCCGGACTCGGATCGCCTAAAATTTTTTCGGGCAGTCAAATACGACCTAAGGAACCATAGTCAGCGCCCCGCAATGATCGTTCCTCATTTTTTGTATTTTTCGGCCAAAAAACTAGAATTCCGCCCGATTCCCATATTTTCGTGTGTTATTGCCCAAGCCTTCCGAGTGGGCCGGGCCTACCAGACTCGGATCGCCTAAAACTTTTTCGGCCCATCAAATACGACCTAAGGAACCATAGTCACCGCCCCGCCATGATCTTTGCTAATATTTTGCATTTTTCGGCCAAAAAACTAGAATTTCGCCCGATTCTCATATTTTCGTGTGCTATAGCTCACGCCTTCCAAGTGGTCCCGGTACCCCCCGACCCCGATCGCCTAAAAATTTTTCGGAACCATAAAAACCGCCCCGCCATAATCGTTCCCCATTTTTGCATTTTTCGGCCAAAAAACTAGAATTCCGCGTGATTCCCATATTTTTGTGTGCAAAATAGCCGACGTCTTCCGAGTGGGCCGGGCCTTCCGGACTCGGATCGCCTAAAAATTTTTTGGGCCATCAAATACGACCCAAGGAACCATAATAACCGCCCCGCCATGATCGTTCCCCATTTTTGCATTTTTCGGCCAAAAAACTAGAATTCCGCGTGATTCCCATATTTTCGTGTGCTAAATAGCCCACGTCTTCCGAGTGGGCCAGGCCTTCCGGACTCGGATCGCCTAAATATTTTTTGGGCCATCACATATGACCTAAGGAATCATAGTCACCGCCCCGCAATGATCGATCCTCATTTTTTGCATTTTTCGGCCAAAAAACTAGAATTCCGCCCGATTCCCATATTTTCGTGTGCTATAGCCAACGCCTTCCGAGTGCTCCCAGACCCCCGGACCCCTATCGCCTAAAGTTTTTCCAGACCATCAAATATGACCTAAGGAACCATAGTCACTGCCCCGCCATGATCGTTCCTCATTTTTTGCATTTTTCTGCCAAAACACTAGAATTCTGCCCGATTACCATATTATTGTGTGCTATTGCCCACGCCTTCCGAGTGGGCCGAGCCCCCGTACTCGGATCGCCTAAAGTTTTTTCGGGCCATAAAATAGGACTTAAGGAACCATAGTCACCACCTCGCCATAATCGTTCCTCATTTTTCGTATTTTTCGTCCAAAAAACTAGAATTCCGCCCGGTTCCCATATTTTTGTGTGCTATAGCCCACGCTTTCCAAGTAGTCCCGGGATCCCCAGACCCCGATCACCTAAAATTTTTTCGGGCCATCAAATATGACCTAAGGAACCGTAGGAATTGTCCCGCCATGATCGTTACTCATATTTTGTGTTTTTCGGCCAAAAAACTAGAATTTCGCCCGATTCCCATATTTTCGTGTGCTATAGCTCACGCCTTCCAAGTGGTCCCGATACCCCCGGACCCCGATCGCCTAAAATTTTTCCGGGCCATCAAATATGACCCAAGGAACCATAATAACCGCCCCGCCATGATCGTTCCCCATTTTTGCATTTTTCGGCTAAAAAACTAGAATTCCGCATGATTCCCATATTTTTGTGTGCAAAATAGCCGACGTCTTCCGAGTGGGCCGGGCCTTCCGGACTCGGATCGCCTAAAAATTTTTTGGGCCATCAAATACGACCCAAGGAACCATAATAACCGCCCCGCCATGATCGTTCCCCATTTTTTCATTTTTCGGCCAAAAAACTAGAATTCCGCGTGATTCCCATATTTTCGTGTGCTAAATAGCCCACGTCTTCCGAGTGGGCCAGGCCTTCCGGACTCGGATCGCCTAAAAATTTTTTGGGCCGTCACATATGACCTAAGGAATCATAGTCACCGCCCCGCAATGATCGATCCTCATTTTTTGCATTTTTCGGCCAAAAAACTAGAATTCCGCCCGATTCCCATATTTTCGTGTGTAATAGCCCACGCCTTCCAAGTGGTCCCGGGAACCCCGGACCCTGATCGCCTAATATTTTTACGGGCCATAAAATATGATTTAAGGAACCATAGTCACCGCCCTACCATGATCGTTCCTCATTTTTTGCATTTTTCGGCCAATAAACTAGAATTCCGCGCGATTCCCATATTTTCGTGTGCTATAGCACACGCCTTCCGAGTGGTCCCAGACCCACGGACCCCTATCACCCAAAGTTCTTCCGGACCATCAAATACGACCTAAGGAACCATAGTCACTGCCCCGCCATGATCGTTCTTATGTTTTTGTATTTTTTGGCAAAAAACCTTGAATTCCGCGCGATTCCATTTTTTCATTTGCTATAGACCACGCCTTCCGAGTGTCCCTGGAACCCCAGACCCCGATCGCCTAAAAGTTTTCCAGCCATCAAATATGACCTAAGGAACCATAGTCACCGCCCCTCCATGATCGTTCCTCATTTTATGCAGTTTTCGGCCAAAACACTAGAATTCCGCCCGATTACCATATTATTTTGTGCTATTGCCCACGCCTTTCGAGTGGGCCGAGCCCCCCGTACTCGGATCGCCTAAACTTTTTTTGGGCCATAAAATAGGACCTAAGGAACCATAGTCACCACCTCGCCATGATCGTTCCTCATTTTTCGCATTTTTCGGCCAAAAAACTAGAATTCCGCCCGGTTCCCATATTTTTTTGTGCTATAGCCCACGCTTTCCAAGTGGTCCCGGGATCCCCGGACCCCGATCGCCTAAAATTTTTCCGGCCCATCAAATACGACCTAAGGAACCATAGGAACTGCCCCGCCATGATAGTTCCTCACTTATTGCGATTTCCGGCAAAAAAACTAGAATTCCGCCCGATTCCCATATTTTCGTGTGCTATAGCCCACACCTTCCGAGTGGGCCGGGCCCCCCGGACTCGGGTCGCCTAAAGTTTTTTCGGGCCATCAAATAAGACCTAAGGAACCATATTCACCTCCCCGCGAAAAAACTAGAATTCTGCCCGATTCCCATATTTTCGTGTGTTATAGCACACGCCTTCCAAGTGGTCCCGGGACCCCCGGACCCCGATCGCCTAATATTTTTACGGGCCATAAAATATGATTTAAGGAACCATAGTCACCACCTCGCCATGATCGTTCCTTATTTTTTGCATTTTTTGGTCAAAAACCTATAATTCCGCTCGATTCCCATATTTTTGTGTGCGACAGCCCACGCCTTCCAAGTGGTCCCGGGAACCTCGGACCCCGATCGCCTAAAAATTTTCCAGGCCATCAAATACGACCCAAGGAACCATAATAACCGCCCTGCCATGATCATTCCTCATTTTTGCATTTTTCTGCCAAAAAACTAGAATTCCGCGTGATTCCCATATTTTCGTGTGCTAAATAGCCCACGTCTTCCGGACTCGGATCGCCTAAAAAATTTTCGGGCCATCAAATACGACCTAAGGAACCATAGTTACCGCCCCACAATGATCGTTCCTCATTTTTTGCATTTTTCGCCAAAAAATAGAATTCCTCCCGATTCCCATATTTTTGTGTGCTATAGCTCACGCCTTCCAAGTGGTCCCGGGAACCCTGGACCCCGATCGCCTAATATTTTTATGGGCCATAAAATATGATTTAAGGAACCATAGTCACCGCCCTACCATGATCGTTCCTCATTTTTTGCGTTTTTCGGCCAAAAAATTAGAATTCCGCGCGATTCCCATATTTTCGTGTGCTATAGCCCACGCCTTCCGAGTGTTCCCAGACCCCCGGACCCCTATCCCCGAAAGTTTTTCCGGACCATCAAATACGACCTAAGGAACCATAGTCACCACCCCGCCATGATCGTTCCTCATTTTATGCAGTTTTCGGCCAAAACCCTAGAATTCCGCCCGATTACCATATTTTCGTGTGCTATTGCCCACGCCTTTCGAGTGGGCCGAGCCCCCCGTACTCGGATCGCCTAAAGTTTTTTCGGGCCATAAAATAGGACCTAAGGAACCATAGTCACCACCTCGCCATGATCGTTCCTCATTTTATGTATTTTTCGGTCAAAAAACTAGAATTCCGCCCGGTTCCCATATTTTTGTGTGCTATATCCCACGCTTTCCAAGTGGTCCCGGGATCCCCAGACCCCGATCGCCTAAAATTTTTCCGGCCCATCAAATACGACCTAAGGAACCATAGGAACTGCCCCGCCATGATAGTTCCTCACTTATTGCGATTTCCGGCAAAAAAACTAGAATTCCGCCCGATTCCCATATTTTCGTGTGCTATAGCCCACACCTTCCGAGTGAGCCGGGCACCCCGGACTCGGGTCGCCTAAAGTTTTTTCGGGCCATCAATAAGACCTAAAGAATCATATTCACCTCCCCGCCAAAAAACTAGAATTCTGCCCGATTCCCATATTTTCGTGTGTTATAGCACACGCCTTCCAAGTGGTCCTGGGACCCCAGACCCCGATCGCCTAAAATTTTTTCGAGCCATAAAATATGACCCAAGGAACCATAGTAACCACCCCGCCAAGATCGTTCCTCATTTTTTGCGTTTTTCTGCCAAAAAACTAGAATTCCGCGTGATTCCCATATTTTGTCTACTATTGCCCACGCCTTCCGAGTGGGTCGGGCCTCCATGACTCGGATCGCCTAAATTTTTTCCGGGCCATCAAATATGACCTAAGGAACCATATTCACCGCCCCGCCATGATCGTTCATCATTTTTTGCATTTTTCGCTCAAAAACCTAAAATTCCGCTCGATTCCCATATTTTTGTGTGCTACAGCCCACGCCTTCCAAGTGGTCCCGGGAACCTCGGACCCCGGTCGCCTAATATTTTTCTGAGCCATCAAATACGACCTAAGGAACCATAGTCACCGCCCCACCATGATCGGTCCTCATTTTTTGCATTTTACGTCCAAAAAACTAGAATTCCGCCCAATTCCCATATCTTCGTGTGTTATTGCCCAAGCCTTCTGAGTGGGCCGGGCCTACCAGACTCGGATCGCCTAAAATTTTTCCGGGCCATCAAATATGACCTAAGGAACCATAGTCACAAACCTGCCACGATCGTTGCTAATATTTTGCATTTTTCGGCCAAAAAACTAGAATTCCGCCCGATTCCCATATTTTCGTGTGCTATAGCTCACGCCTTCCAAGTGGTCCCGGTATCCTCGGACCCCGATCGCCTAAAATTTTTCTGGGCCATCAAATATGACCCAAGGAACCATAATAACCGCCCCGCCATGATCGTTCCCCATTTTTGCATTTTTCGGCCAAAAAAACTAGAATTCCGCGTGATTCCCATATTTTCGTGTGCTAAATAGCCCATGTCTTCCGAGTGGGCCGGGCCTTCCGGACTCGGATCGCCTAAAATTTTTTCGGGCAGTCAAATACGACCTAAGGAACCATAGTCACCACCCTGCAATGATCGTTCCTCACTTTTTGCATTTTTCGGCCAAAAAACTAGAATTCCGCCCGATTCCCATATTTTCGTGTGTTATTGCCCAAGCCTTCCGAGTGGGCCGGGCCTACCAGACTCGGATCGCCTAAAATTTTTCCGGGCCATCAAATACGACCTAAGGAACCATAGTCACCGCCCCGCCATGATCGTTGCTAATATTTTGCATTTTTCGGCCAAAAAACTAGAATTTCGCCCGATTCCCATATTTTCGTGTGCTATAGCTCACGCCTTCCAAGTGGTCCCAGTACCCCCGGACCCCGATCGCCTAAAATTTTTCCGGGCAATCAAATATGACCCAAGGAACCATAATAACCGCCCCGCCATGATCGTTCCCCATTTTTGCATTTTTCGGCCAAAAAACTAGAATTCCGCGTGATTCCCATATTTTCGTGTGCAAAATAGCCCACGTCTTCCGAGTGGGCCAGGACTTCCGGACTCGGATCGCCTAAAAATTTTTTGGGCCATCAAATACGACCCAAGGAACCATAATAACCGCCCCGCCATGATCGTTCCCCATTTTTGCATTTTTCGGCCAAAAAACTAGAATTCTGCGTGATTCCCATATTTTCGTGTGCTAAATAGCCCACGTCTTCCGAGTGGGCAAGGCCTTCCGGACTCGGATCGCCTAAAATTTTTTTGGGCCATCAAATATGACCTAAGGAATCATAGTCACCGCCCCGCAATGATCGATCCTCATTTTTTGCATTTTTCGGCCAAAAAACTAGAATTCCGCCCGATTCCCATATTTTCGTGTGTAATAGCCCACGCCTTCCAAGTGGTCCCGGGAACCCCGGACCCTGATCGCCTAATATTTTTACGGGCCATAAAATATGATTTAAGGAACCATAGTCACCGCCCAACCATGATCGTTCCTCATTTTTTCCGTTTTTCGGCCAAAAAACTAGAATTCCGCGCGATTCCCATATTTTCGTGTGCTATAGCCCACGCCTTCCGAGTGGTCCCAGACCCCCAGACCCCTATCGCCTAAAGTTTTTCCGGACCATCAAATACGACCTAAGGAACCATAGTCACCTCCCCGCCATGATCGTTCCTATGTTTTTGTATTTTTTGGCAAAAAAACCTAGAATTCCGCGCGATTCCATATTTTCATTTGCTATAGCCCATGCCTTCCGAGTGGTGCTGGGAACCCCGGACCCCGATCGCCTAAAAGTTTTCCAGCCATCAAATACGACCTAAGGAACCATAGTCACCGCCCCGCCATGATCGTTCCTCATTTTATGCAGTTTTCGGCCAAAACACTAGAATTCCGCCCGATTACCATATTATTGTGTGCTTTGCCCACGCCTTCCGAGTGGGCCGAGCCCCCGTACTCGGATCGCCTAAAGTTTTTTCGGGCCATAAAATAGGACCTAAGGAACCATAGTCACCACCTCGCCATGATCGTTCCTCATTTTTCGCATTTTTCGGCCAAAAAACTAGAATTCCGCCCGGTTCCCATATTTTTGTCTGCTATAGCCCACGCTTTCCAAGTGGTCCTAGGATCCCCGGACCCCGATCGCCTAAAAATTTTCCGGGCCATCAAATACGACCTAAGGAACCATAGGAACTGCCCCGCCATGATCGTTCCTCACTTATTGCGATTTCTGGCAAAAAAACTATAATTCCGCCCGATTCCCATATTTTCGTGTGCTATAGCCCACACCTTCCGAGTGGGCCGGCCCCCCCGGACTCGGATCATCAAAATTTTATTCGGGCCATCAAATAAAACCTAAGGAACCATATTCACCTCCCCGCCATGATCGTTCCTCATTGTTTGCATTTTTCGGCTAAAAACTAGAATTCCGTACGATTCCCATATTTTTGTGTGCTATAATTGCCCACGCCTTCCCAATAGGTAGGGAATCCCGGACCCCGATCGCCTAAATTTTTTACGGACCATCAAATACGGCCTAAGAAACCATAGTCACCGCCCCGCCATGATCGTTACTCATATTTTGTGTTTTTCGGCCAAAAAACTAGAATTCCGCCCGATTCCCATATTTTCGTATGCTATAGCCCGCGCCTTCCGAGTGGGCCGGGTCTCCTGGACTCGGATCGCCTAAACTTTTTCCGGGCCATCAAATACGACCTAAGGAACCATAGTCACCGTTCCGCCATGATCGTTCTTCATTTTTTGCATTTTTCGGCCAAAAAACTAAAATTCTGCCCGATTCCCATATTTTCGTGTGTTATAGCACACGCCTTCCAAGTGGTCCCGGGACCCCCGGACCCCGATCGCCTAAAAATTTTTCGGGCCATAAAATACGACCCAAGGAACCATAGTAACCACCCCGCCATGATCGTTCCTCATATTTTGCGTTTTTCTGCCAAAAAACTAGAATTCCGCGTGATTCCCATATTTTCGTCTATTATTGCCCACGCCTTCCGAGTGGGTCGGGCCTCCCGGACTCGGATCGCCTAAGATTTTTCCGGGCCATCAAATACGACCTAAGGAACCATATTCATTGCCCCGCCATGATCGTTCCTCATTTTTTGCATTTTTCGGTCAAAACCTAGAATTCCGCTCGATTCCTATATTTTTGTGTGCTACAGCCCACGCCTTCCAAGTGGTCCTGGGAACCTCGGACCCCGGTCGCCTAATATTTTTCTGGGCCATCAAATATGACCTAAGGAACCATAGTCACCGCCCCACCATGATTGGTCCTCATTTTTTGCATTTTACGTCCAAAAAACTAGAATTCTGCCCGATTCCCATATTTTCGTGTGTTATTGCCCAAGCCTTCCGAGTGGGCCGGGCCTACCAGACTCGGATCGCCTAAAATTTTTCCAGGCCATCAAATACGAACTAAGGAACCATAGTCACCGCCCCGCCATGATCGTTGCTAATATTTTGCATTTTTCGGCCAAAAAACTAGAATTCCGCCCGATTCCCATATTTTCGTGTGCTATAGCTCACGCTTTCGAAGTGGTCCCGAGAACCCCGGACCCTGATCGCCTAATATTTTTACGGGCCATAAAATATGATTTAAGGAACCATAGTCACCGCCCTACCATGATCGTTCCTCATTTTTTGCGTTTTTCGGCCAAAAAACTAGAATTCCGCGCGATTCCCATATTTTCGTGTGCTATAGCCCACGCCTTCCGAGTGGTCCCAGACCCCCGGACCCCTATCCCCTAAAGTTTTTCCGGACCATCAAATACGACCTAAGGAACCATAGTCACCGCCCCGCCATGATCGCTCCTCATTTTATGCAAGTTTTCGGCCAAAACCCTAGAATTCCGCCCGATTACCATATTATTGTGTGCTATTGCCCACGCCTTCCGAGTGGGCCGAGCCCCCCATACTCGGATCGCCTAAATTTTTTTCGGGCCATAAAATAGGACCTAAGGAACCATATTCACCACCTCGCCATGATCGTTCCTCATTTTTTGCATTTTTCGGTCAAAAACCTAGAATTCCGCTCGATTCCCATATTTTTGTGTGCGACAGCCCATGCCTTCCAAGTGGTCCCGGGAACCTCGGACCCCGATCGCCTAAAATTTTTCCGGGCCATCAAATACGACCTAAGGAACCATAGGAACTCCCCCGCCATGATCGTTCCTCAATTATTGCGATTTCCGGCAAAAAAACTAGAATTCTGCCCGATTCCCATATTTTCGTGTGCTATAGCCCACACCTTCCGAGTGGGCCCGGGATCCCACAGCCGAAGGAACCATAGTCACCGCCCCATCATGATAGGTCCTCAGTTTTTGCATTTTACATCCAAAAATCTAGAATTCTGCCCGATTCCCATATTTTCGTGTGTTATTGCCCAATCCTTCCGAGTGGGCCGGGCCTACCAAACTCGGATCGCCTAAAATTTTTCCGAGCCATCAAATACGACCTAAGGAACCATAGTCACCGACCTGCCATGATCGTTGCTAATATTTTGCATTTTTCGGCCAAAAAACTAGAATTTCGCCCGATTCCCATATTTTCGTGTGCTATTGCTCACGCCTTCCAAGTGGTCCCGGTACCCCCCGGACCCCGATCGCCTAAAATTTTTTCGGGCCATCAAATACGACCCAAGGAACCATAATAACCACCCCTCCATGATCATTCCCCATTTTTGCATTTTTCGGCCAAAAAACTAGAATTCCGTGTGATTCCCATATTTTCGTGTGCTAAATAGCCCACGTCTTCCGAGTGGGCCGGGCCTTCCGGACTCGGATCGCCTAAAAATTTTTCGGGCTGTCAAATATGACCTAAGGAACCATAGTCACCACCCCACAATGATCGTTCCTCATTTTTTATATTTTTCGGCCAAAAAACTAGAATTCCGCCCGATTCCCATATTTTCGTGAGTTATAGCCCACGCCTTCCAAGTGGTCCCGGGAACCCCGGACCCCGGTCGCCTAATATTTTTCTCGGGGCATAAAATATGATTTAAGGAACCATAGTCACCGCCCTGCAATGATCGTTCCTCATTTATTGCGTTTTTCGGCCAATAAACTAGAATTCCGCGCGATTCCCATATTTTCGTGTGCTATAGTCCATGCCTTCCGAGTGGTCCCAGACCCACGGACCCCTATCGCCTAAAGTTCTTCCGGACCATCAAATACGACCTAAGGAACCATAGTCACCGCCCCGCCATGATCGTTCCTCATTTTATGCAGTTTTCGGCCAAAACACTAGAATTCCGCCCGATTACCATATTATTGTGTGCTATTGCCCACGCCTTCCGAGTGGGCCGAGCCCTCCGTACTCGGATTGCCTAAAGTTTTCTCGGGCCATAAAATAAGACCTAAGGAACCATAGTCACCACCTCGCCATGATCGTTCCTCATTTTTCGCATTTTTCGGCCAAAAAACTAGAATTCCGCCCGGTTCCCATATTTTTGTGAGCTATAGCCCACGCTTTCCAAGTGGTCCCGGGATCCCCGGACCCCGATCGCCTAAAAATTTTCCGGGCCATCAAATACGACCTAAGGAACCATATTCACTGCCCCGCCATGATCGTTCCTCATTTTATGCAATTTTCGGCGAAAACACTAGAATTCTGCCTGATTACCATATTATTGTGTGCTATTGCCCACGCCTTCCGAGTGGGCCGAGCCCCCCGTACTAGGATCGCCTAAAAATTTTTCGAGCCATAAAATATGACCCAAGGAACCATAGTAACCACCCCGCCAAGATCGTTCCTCATTTTTTGCGTTTTTCTGCCAAAAAACTAGAATTCCGCGTGATTCCCATATTTTCGTCTACTATTGCCCACGCCTTCCGAGTGGGTCGGGCCTCCAGGACTCGGATCGCCTTAAAAGTTTTCGGGCCATCAAATACGACCTAAGGAACAATATTCACCGCCCTACCATGATCGTTCCTCATTTTTTGTATTTTTCGGCCAAAAACCTAGAATTCCGCTCGATTCCCATATTTTTGTGTGCTACAGCCCACGCCTTCCAAGTGGTCCCGGGAACCTCGGACCCCGGTCGCCTAATATTTTTCTGGGCCATCAAATATGACATAAGGAACCATAGTCACCGCCCCACCATGATCGGCCCTCATTTTTTGCATTTTACGTCCAAAAAACTAGAATTTCGCCCGATTCCCATATTTTCGTGTGTTATTGCCCAAGCCTTCCGAGTGGGCCGGGCCTACCAGACTCGGATGGCCTAAAATTTTTCCGGGCCATCAAATACGACCTAAGGAACCATAGTCACCGCCCCGCCATGATCTTTGCTAATATTTTGCATTTTTTGGCCAAAAAACTAGAATTCCGCCCGATTCCCATATTTTCGTGTGCTATAGCTCACGCCTTCCAAGTGGTCCCGGTACCCCCGGACCTAGATCGCCTAAAATTTTTCCGGGCCATCAAGTATGACCCAAGGAACCATAATAACCGCCCCGCCATGATCGTTCCCCATTTTTGCGTTTTTCGGCCAAAAAACTAGAATTCCGCGTGATTCCCATATTTTCGTGTGCTAAATAGCCCACGTCTTCCGAGTGGGCCCGACCTTCCGGACTCGGATCGCCTAAAATTTTTTCGGGCCATCAAATACGACCTAAGGAACCATAGTCACCACCCCGCAATGATCGTTCCTCATTTTTTGCATTTTTCGGCCAAAAAACTAGAATTCCGCCCGATTCCCATATTTTCATGTGCTATAGCCAACGCCTTCCGAGTGCTCCCAGACCCCCGGACCCCTATCGCCTAAAGTTTTTCCGGACCATCAAATATGACCTAAGGAACCATAGTCACTGCCCCTCCATGATCGTTCTTCATTTTTTGCGTTTTTCAGCCAAAAACCTAGAATTTCGCCCGATTCCCATATTTTCGAGTGTTATATCCCACGCCTTCCGAGTGGGCCGCCCCCCGGACTCGGATCACCTAAAAATTTTTTGGGCAATGAAATACAACCTAAGGAACCATAGTCACTGCCCCGCCATGATCGTTCCTCATTTTTTGCATTTTTCGGCCAAAACACTAGAATTCTGCCCGATTACCATATTATTGTGCGCTATTGCCCACGCCTTCCGAGTGGGCCGAGCCCCCGTACTCGGATCGCCTAAAGTTTTTTCGGGCCATAAAATAGGACCTAAGGAACCATAGTCACCACCTCGCCATAATCGTTCCTCATTTTTCGTATTTTTCGTCCAAAAAACTAGAATTCCGCCCGGTTCCCATATTTTTGTGTGCTATAGCCCACGCTTTCCAAGTGGTCCCGGGATCCCCGGACCCCGATCACCTAAAATTTTTTCGGGCCATCAAATACGACCTAAGGAACCATAGGAACTGCCCCGCCATGATCGTTACTCATATTTTGTGTTTTTCGGCCAAAAAACTAGAATTTCGCCCGATACCCATATTTTCATGTGCTATAGCCCACACCTTCCGAGTGGGCCGGGCCCCCGGACTCGGATCATCTAAATTTTATTCGAGCCATCAAATAAGACCTAAGGAACCATATTCACCTCCCCGCCATGATCGTTCCTCATTGTTTGCATTTTTCGGCTAAAAAACTAGAATTCCGTACGATTCCCATATTTTCGTGTGCTATAACTGCCCACGCCTTCCCAATGGGTAGGGAATCCCGGACCCCGATCTCCTAAAATTTTTCCGGACCATCAAATACGACCTAAGAAACCATAGTCACTGCCCCGCCATGATCGTTACTCATATTTTGTGTTTTTCGGCCAAAAAACTAGAATTATGCCCGATTCCCATATTTTCGTGTGCTATAGCCCACGCCTTCCGAGTGGGCCGGGTCTCCCGGACTCGGATCGCCTAAACTTTTTCCGGGCCATCAAATACGACCTAAGGAACCATAGTCACCATTCCGCCATGATCGTTCCTCATTTTTTGCATTTTTCGGCCAAAAAACTAGAATTCTGCCCGATTCCCATATTTTCGTGTGTTATAGCACACGCCTTCCAAGTGGTCCCGGGACCCCAGACCCCGATCGCCTAAAATTTTTTCGAGCCATAAAATATGACCCAAGGAACCATAGTAACCACCCCGCCAAGATCGTTCCTCATTTTTTGCGTTTTTCGGCCAAAAAATTAGAATTCCGCGTGATTCCCATATTTTTGTCTACTATTGCCCACGCCTTCCGAGTGGGTCGGGCCTCCAGGACTCGGATCGCCTAAAGTTTTTCCGGGCCATCAAATACGACCTAAGGAACCATATTCACCGCCCCGCCATGATCGTTCATCATTTTTTGCATTTTTCGCTCAAAAACCTAAAATTCCGCTCGATTCCCATATTTTTGTGTGCTACAGCCCACGCCTTCCAAGTGGTCCCGGTAACCTAGGACCCCGGTCGACTAATATTTTTCTGAGCCATCAAATACGACCTAAGGAACCATAGTCACCGCCCCACCAGGATCGGTCCTCATTTTTTGCATTTTACGTCCAAAAAACTAGAATTCCGCCCAATTCCCATATTTTCGTGTGTTATTGCCCAAGCCTTCCGAGTGGGCCGGGCCTACCAGACTCGGATCGCCTAAAATTTTTTCGGGCCATCAAATATGAACTAAGGAACCATAGTCACTGCCCCGCCATGATCGTTGCTAATATTTTGCATTTTTCGGCCAAAAAACAAGAATTCCGCCCGATTCCCATATTTTCGTGTGCTATAGCTCACGCCTTCCAAGTGGTCCCGGTACCCCAGGACCTCGATCGCCTAAAATTTTTCCGGGCCATCAAGTACGACCTAAGGAACCATAATAACCGCCCCGCCATGATCGTTCCCCAACTTTGCATTTTTCGGCCAAAAAACTAGAATTCCGCGTGATTCCCATATTTTCGTGTGCTAAATAGCCCACGTCTTCCGAGTGGGCCCGGCCTTCCTGACTCGGATCGCCTAAAAGTTTTTCGGGCCATCAAATACGACCTAAGGAACCATAGTCACCACCCCGCAATGATCGTTCCTCATTTTTTGCATTTTTCGGCCAAAAAACTAGAATTCCGCCCGATTCCCATATTTTCGTGTGCTATAGCCAACGCCTTCCGAGTGCTCCCAGACCCCAGGACCCCTATCGCCTAAAGTTTTTCCGGACCATCAAATATGACCTAAGGAACCATAGTCACCGCCCCTCCATGATCATTTTTCATTTTTTGCGTTTTTCAGCCAAAAACCTAGAATTTCGCTCGATTCCCATATTTTCGAGTGTTATATCCCACGCCTTCCGAGTGGGCCGCCCCCCGGACTCGGATCACCTAAAATTTTTTTGGGCAATGAAATACAACCTAAGGAACCATAGTCACTGCCCCGCCATGATCGTTCCTCATTTTTTGCATTTTTCGGCCAAAACACTAGAATTCTGCCCGATTACCATATTATTGTGTGCTATTGCCCACGCCTTCCGAGTGGGCCGAGCCCCCCGTACTCGGATCGCCTAAAGTTTTTTCGGGCCATAAAATAGGACCTAAGGAACCATAGTCACCACCTCGCCATAATCGTTCCTCATTTTTCGTATTTTTCGTCCAAAAAACTAGAATTCCGCCCGGTTCCCATATTTTTGTGTGCTATAGCCCACGCTTTCCAAGTGGTCCCGGGATCCCCGGACCCCGATCACCTAAAATTTTTTCGGGCCATCAAATACGACCTAAGGAACCGTAGGAATTGCCCCGCCATGATCGTTACTCATATTTTGTGTTTTTCGGCCAAAAAACTTGAATTCCGCCCGATACCCATATTTTCGTGTGCTATAGCCCACACCTTCCGAGTGGGCCGGGCCCCCGGACTCGGATCATCTAAATTTTATTCGAGCCATCAAATAAGACCTAAGGAACCATATTCACCTCCCCGCCATGATCGTTCCTCATTGTTTGCATTTTTCGGCTAAAAAACTAGAATTCCGTAAGATTCCCATATTTTCGTGTGCTATAACTGCCCACGCCTTCCCAATGGGTAGGGAATCCCGGACCCCGATCTCCTAAAATTTTTCCGGACCATCAAATATGACCTAAGAAACCATAGTCACCGCCCCGCCATGATCGTTACTCATATTTTGTGTTTTTCGGCCAAAAAACTAGAATTACGCCCGATTCCCATATTTTCGTATGCTATAGCCCACGCCTTCCGAGTGGGCCGGGTCTCCCGGACTTGGATCGCCTAAACTTTTTCCGGGACATCAAATACGACCTAAGGAACCATAGTCACCATTCCGCCATGATCGTTCCTCATTTTTTACATTTTTCGGCCAAAAAACTAGAATTCTGCCCGATTCCCATATTTTCGTGTGTTATAGCACATGCCTTCCAAGTGGTCCCGGGACCCCAGACCCCGATCACCTAAAAAATTTTCGAGCCATAAAATATGACCCAAGGAACCATAGTAACCACCCCGCCAAGATCGTTCCTCATTTTTTACGTTTTTCTGCCAAAAAACTAGAATTCTGCGTGATTCCCATATTTTTGTCTACTATTGCCCACGCATTCTGAGTGGGTCGGGCCTCCAGGACTCGGATCGCCTAAATTTTTTCCGGGCCATCAAATACGACCTAAGGAACCATATTCACCACCCCGCCATGATCGTTCATCATTTTTTGCATTTTTCGCTCAACAACCGAAAATTCCGCTCGATTCCCATATTTTTGTGTGCTACAGCCCACGCCTTCCAAGTGGTCCCAGGAACCTCGGACCCCGGTCGCCTAATATTTTTCTGAGCCATCAAATACGACCTAAGGAACCATAGTCACCGCCCCACCATGATCGGTCCTCATTTTTTGCATTTTACGTCCAAAAAACTAGAATTCCGCCCAATTCCCATATCTTCGTGTGTTATTGCCCAAGCCTTCCGAGTGGGCCGGGCCTACCAGACTCGGATCGCCTAAAATTTTTCCGGGCCATCAAATATGACCTAAGGAACCATAGTCACCGCCCCGCCATGATCGTTGCTAATATTTTGCATTTTTCGGCCAAAAAACTTGAATTCCGCCCGATTCCCATATTTTCGTGTGTTATAGCTCACGCCTTCCAAGTGGTCCTGGTATCCCCGGACCCCCGATCGCCTAAAATTTTTCCGGGCCATCAAATACGACCCAAGAAACCATAATAACCGCCCCGCCATGATCGTTCCCCATTTTTGCATTTTTCGGCCAAAAAAACTAAATTCCGCGTGATTCCCATATTTTCGTGTGCTAAATAGCCCATGCCTTCCGAGTGGGCCGGGCCTTCCGGACTCGGATCGCCTAAAATTTTTTCGGGCAGTCAAATACGACCTAAGGAACCATAGTAACCGCCTCGCAATGATCGTTCCTCATTTTTTGCATTTTTCGGCCAAAAAACTAGAATTACGCCCGATTCCCATATTTTCGTATGCTATAGCCCACGCCTTCCGAGTGGGCCGGGTCTCCCGGACTTGGATCGCCTAAACTTTTTCCGGGACATCAAATACGACCTAAGGAACCATAGTCACCATTCTGCCATGATCGTTCCTCATTTTTTACATTTTTCGGCCAAAAAACTAGAATTCTGCCCGATTCCCATATTTTCGTATGTTATAGCACATGCCTTCCAAGTGGTCCCGGGACCCCAGACCCCGATCACCTAAAAAATTTTCGAGCCATAAAATATGACCCAAGGAACCATAGTAACCACCCCGCCAAGATCGTTCCTCATTTTTTGCGTTTTTCTGCCAAAAAACTAGAATTCTGCGTGATTCCCATATTTTTGTCTACTATTGCCCACGCATTCTGAGTGGGTCGGGCCTCCAGGACTCGGATCGCCTAAATTTTTTCCGGGCCATCAAATACGACCTAAGGAACCATATTCACCACCCCGCCATGATCGTTCATCATTTTTTGCATTTTTCGCTCAACAACCGAAAATTCCGCTCGATTCCCATATTTTTGTGTGCTACAGCCCACGCCTTCCAAGTGGTCCCAGGAACCTCGGACCCCGGTCGCCTAATATTTTTCTGAGCCATCAAATACGACCTAAGGAATCATAGTCACCGCCCCACCATGATCGGTCCTCATTTTTTGCATTTTACGTCCAAAAAACTAGAATTCCGCCCAATTCCCATATCTTCGTGTGTTATTGCCCAAGCCTTCCGAGTGGGCCGGGCCTACCAGACTCGGATCGCCTAAAATTTTTCCGGGCCATCAAATATGACCTAAGGAACCATAGTCACCGCCCCGCCATGATCGTTGCTAATATTTTGCATTTTTTGGCCAAAAAACTTGAATTCCGCCCGATTCCCATATTTTCGTGTGTTATAGCTCACGCCTTCCAAGTGGTCCTGGTATCCCCGGACCCCCGATCGCCTAAAATTTTTCCGGGCCATCAAATACGACCCAAGAAACCATAATAACCGCCCCGCCATGATCGTTCCCCATTTTTGCATTTTTCGGCCAAAAAAACTAAATTCCGCGTGATTCCCATATTTTCGTGTGCTAAATAGCCCATGCCTTCCGAGTGGGCCGGGCCTTCCGGACTCGGATCGCCTAAAATTTTTTCGGGCAGTCAAATACGACCTAAGGAACCATAGTAACCGCCTCACAATGATCGTTCCTCATTTTTTGCATTTTTCGGCCAAAAAACTAGAATTCCGCCCGATTCCCATATTTTCGTGTGTTATTGCCCAAGCCTTCCGATTGGGCCGGGCCTACCAGACTCGGATCGCCTAAAATTTTTCCGGGCCAACAAATATGACCTAAGGAACCATAGTCACCGCCCCGCCATGATCGTTGCTAATATTTTGCATTTTTCGGCCAAAAAACTAGAATTTCGCCCGATTCCCATATTTTCGTGTGCTATAGCTCAAGCCTTCCAAGTGGTCCCGGTACCCCCGGACCCCGATCGCCTAAAATTTTTCCGGGCCATCAAATATGACCCAAGGAACCATAATAACCGCCCCGCCATAATCGTTCCCCATTTTTGCATTTGTCGGCCAAAAAACTAGAATTCCGCGTGATTCCCATATTTTTGTGTGCAAAATAGCCGACGTCTTCCGAGTGGGCCGGGCCTTCCGGACTCGGATCGCCTAAAATTTTTTTGGGCCATCAAATACGACCCAATAACCGCCCCGCCATGATCGTTCCCCATTTTTGCATTTTTCGGCCAAAAAACTAGAATTCCGCGTGATTCCCATATTTTCGTGTGCTAAATAGCCCACGTCTTCCGAGTGGGCCAGGCCTTCCGGACTCGGATCGCCTAAAAATTTTCCGGGCCATCAAATACGACCTAAGGAATCATAGTCACCGCCCTGCAATGATCGATCCTCATTTTTTGCATTTTTCGCTCAACAACCGAAAATTCCGCTCGATTCCCATATTTTTGTGTGCTACAGCCCACGCCTTCCAAGTGGTCCCGGGAACCCCGGACCCTGATCGCCTAATATTTTTACGGGCCATAAAATATGATTTAAGGAACCATAGTCACCGCCCTACCATGATCGTTCCTCATTTTTTGCGTTTTTCGGCCAATAAACTAGAATTCCGCGCGATTCCTATATTTTCGTGTGCTATAGCACACGCCTTCCGAGTGGTCCCAGACCCACGGACCCCTATCGCCTAAAGTTCTTCCGGACCATCAAATACGACCTAAGGAACCATAGTCACCGCCCCGCCATGATCGTTCTTATGTTTTTGTATTTTTTGGCAAAAAACCTTGAATTCCGCACGATTCCATTTTTTCATTTGCTATAGACCACGCCTTCCGAGTGGTCCCTGGAACCCCAGACCCCGATCGCCTAAAAATTTTCCAGCCATCAAATACGACCTAAGGAACCATAGTCACCGCCCCTCCATGATCGTTCCTCATTTTATGCAGTTTTCGGCCAAAACACTAGAATTCCGCCCGATTACCATATTATTTTGTGCTATTGCCCACGCCTTCCGAGTGGGCCGAGCCCCCCGTACTCGGATCGCCTAAAGTTTTTTTGGGCCATAAAATAGGACCTAAGGAACTATAGTCACCACCTCGCCATGATCGTTCCTCATTTTTCGCATTTTTCGGCCAAAAAACTAGAATTCCGCCCGGTTCCCATATTTTTGTGTGCTATAGCCCACGCTTTCCAAGTGGTCCCGGGATCCCCGGACCCCGATCGCCTAAAATTTTTCCGGCCCATCAAATACGACCTGCGGAACCATAGGAACTGCCCCGCCATGATAGTTCCTCACTTATTGTGATTTCCGGCAAAAAAACTAGAATTCCGTCCGATTCCCATATTTTCGTGTGCTATAGCCCACACCTTCCGAGTGGGCCGGGCCCCCGGACTCGGGTCGCCTAAAGTTTTTTCGGGCCATCAAATAAGACCTAAGGAACCATATTCACCTCCCCGCCAAAAAACTAGAATTCTGCCCGATTCCCATATTTTTGTGTGTTATAGCACACGCCTTCCAAGTGGACCCGGGACCCCCGGACCCCGATCGCCTAATATTTTTACGGGCCATAAAATATGATTTAAGGAACCATAGTCACCACCTCGCCATGATCGTTCCTTATTTTTTGCATTTTTTGGTCAAAAACCTAGAATTCCGCTCGATTCCCATATTTTTGTGTGCGACAGCCCACGCCTTCCAAGTGGTCCCGGGAACCTCGGACCCCGATCGCCTAAAAATTTTCCGGGCCATCAAATACGACCCAAGAAACCATAATAACCGCCCTGCCATGATCATTCCCCATTTTTGCATTTTTCTGCCAAAAAACTAGAATTCCGCGTGATTCCCATATTTTCGTGTGCTAAATAGCCCACGTCTTCCGGACTCGGATCGCCTAAAAAATTTTCGGGCCATCAAATACGACCTAAGGAACCATAGTTACCGCCCCACAATGATCGTTCCTCATTTTTTGCATTTTTCGCCAAAAAACTAGAATTCCTCCCGATTCCCATATTTTTGTGTGCTATAGCTCACGCCTTCCAAGTGGTCCCGGCAACCCTGGACCCCGATCGCCTAATATTTTTACGGGCCATAAAATATGATTTAAGGAACCATAGTCACCGCCCTACCATGATCGTTCCTCATTTTTTGCGTTTTTCGGCCAAAAAACTAGAATTCCGCGCGATTCCCATATTTTCGTGTGCTATAGCCCACGCCTTCCGAGTGTTCCCAGACCCCCGGACCCCTATCCCCTAAAGTTTTTCCGTACCATCAAATACGACCTAAGGAACCATAGTCACCGCCCCGCCATGATCGTTCCTCATTTTATGCAGTTTTCGGCCAAAACCCTAGAATTCCGCCCGATTACCATATTATTGTGTGCTTTGCCCACGCCTTTCGAGTGGGCCGAGCCCCCGTACTCGGATCGCCTAAAGTTTTTTCGGGCCATAAAATAGGACCTAAGGAACCATAGTCACCACCTCGCCATGATCGTTCCTCAGTTTTTGCATTTTTCGGTCAAAAAACTAGAATTCCGCCCGGTTCCCATATTTTTTGTGCTATAGCCCAAGCTTTCCAAGTGGTCCCGGGATCCCCGGACCCCGATCGCCTAAAAATTTTCCGGCCCATCAAATACGACCTAAGGAACCATAGGAACTTCCCCGCCATGATAGTTCCTCACTTATTGCGATTTTCGGCAAAAAAACTAAAATTCCGCCCGATTCCCATATTTCGTGTGCTATAGCCCACACCTTCCGAGTGGGCCGGGCCCCCCGGACTCGGGTCGCCTAAATTTTTATCGGGCCATCAAATAAGACCTAAGGAACCATATTCACCTCCCCGCCAAAAAACTAGAATTTTGCCCGATTCCCATATTTTCGTGTGTTATAGCACACGCATTCCAAGTGGTCCCGGGACCCCCGGACCCCGATCGCCTAATATTTTTACGGGCCATAAAATATGATTTAAGGAACCATAGTCACCACCTCGCCATGATCGTTCCTCATTTTTTGCATTTTTTGGTCAAAAACCTAGAATTTCGCTCGATTCCCATATTTTTGTGTGCGACAGCCCACGCCTTCCAAGTGGTCCCGGGAATCTCGAACCCCGATCGCCGAAAATTTTCCGGGCCATCAAATACGACCCAAGGAACCATAATAACCGCCCCGCCATGATCATTCCCCATTTTTGCATTTTTCGGCCAAAAAACTAGAATTACGCGTGATTCCCATATTTTCGTGTGCTAAATAGCCCACGTCTTCCGAGTGGGCCGGGCCTTCCGGACTCGGATCGCCTAAAAATTTTTCGGGCCATCAAATACTACCTAAGGAACCATAGTTACCGCCCCACAATGATCGTTCCTCATTTTTTGCATTTTTCGACCAAAAAACTAGAATTCCGCCCGATTCCTATATTTTCGTGTGCTACAGCTCACGCCTTCCAAGTGGTCCCGGGAACCCTGGACCCCGATCGCCTAATATTTTTACGGGCCATAAAATATGATTTAAGGAACCATAGTCACCGCCCTACCATGATCGTTCCTCATTTTTTGTGTTTTTCGGCCAAAAAACTAGAATTCCGCGCGATTCCCATATTTTCGTGTGCTATAGCCCACGCCTTCCGAGTGGTCCCAGACCCCCGGACCCCTATCCCCTAAAGTTTTTCCGGACCATCAAATACGACCTAAGGAACCATAGTCACCGCCCCGTCATGATCGTTCCTCATTTTATGCAGTTTTCGGCCAAAACCCTAGAATTCCGCCCGATTACCATATTATTGTGTGCTATTGCCCACGCCTTTCGAGTGGGCCGAGCCCCCGTACTCGGATCGCCTAATGTTTTATCGGGCCATAAAATAGGACCTAAGGAACCATAGTCACCACCTCGCCATGATCGTTCCTCAATTTTTGCATTTTTCGGTCAAAAACCTAGAATTCCGCTCGATTCCCATATTTTTGTGTGCGACAGCCCACGCCTTCCAAGTGGTCCCGGGAACCTCGGACCCCGATCGCCTAAAATTTTTCTGGGCCATCAAATATGACCCAAGGAACCATAATAACTGCCCCGCCATGATCATTCCCCATTTTTGCATTTTTTGGCTAAAAAACTAGAATTCCGCGTGATTCTCATATTTTCGTGTGCTAAATAGCCCACGTCTTCCGAGTGGGCCGGGCCTTCCGGACTCGGATCGCCTAAAAAATTTTCGGGCTGTCAAATACGACCTAAGGAACCATAGTCACCGCCCCACAATGATCGTTCCTCATTTTTGAATTTTTCGGCCAATAAACTAGAATTCCGCCCGATTCCCATAGTTTCGTGTGTTATAGCCCACGCATTCCAAGTGGTCCCGCGAACCCCGGACCCCGATCACCTAATATTTCTACGGGCCATAAAATATGATTTAAGGAACCATAGTCACCGCCCTACCGTGATCGTTCCTCATTTTTTTGCATTTTTCGGCCAAAAAACTAGAATTCCGCGCGATTCCAATATTTTCGAGTGCTATAGCCCACGCCTTCCGAGTGCTCCCAGACTCCCGGACCCCTATCGCCTAAAGTTTTTCCAGACCATCAAATACGACCTAAGGAACCATAGTCACCGCCCCTCCATGATCGTTCTTCATTTTTTGCGTTTTTCGGCCAAAAACCTAGAATTTTGCCCGATTCCCATATTTTCGAGTGTTATATCCCACGCCTTCCGAGTGGGACGGCCCCCCGGACTCGGATCACCTAAAACGTTTTCAGGCAATCAAATACAACCTAAGGAACCATAGTCACTGCCCCACCATGATCGTTCCTCATTTTTTGCATTTTTCGGCCAAAACACTAGAATTCCGCCCGATTACCATATTATTGTGTGTTATTGCCCACGCCTTCCGAGTGGGCCGAGCCCCCCGTACTCGGATCGCCTAAAGTTTTTTCAGGCCATAAAATAGGACCTAAGGAACCATAGTCACCACCTCGCCATGATCGTTCTTCATTTTTCGCATTTTTCTGCCAAAAAACTACAATTCCGCCCGGTTCCCATATTTTTGTGTGCTATAGCCTACGCTTTCCAAGTGGTCCCGGGATCCCCGGACCCCGATCGCCTAAATTTTTTCCGGGCCATCAAATACGACCTAAGGAACCATAGGAACTGCCCCGCCATGATCGTTCCTCAATTATTGCGATTTCCGGCAAAAAAACTAGAATTCCGCCCGATTCCCATATTTTTGTGTGCAGCCCACACCTTCCGAGTGGGCCGGGGCCCCCGGACTCGGATCATCTAAATTTTATTCGGGCCATCAAATAAGACTTAAGGAACCATATTCACCTCCCCGCCATGATCGTTCCTCATTGTTTGCATTTTTCGGCTAAAAAACTAGAATTCCATACGATTCCCATATTTTCGTGTGCTATAATTGCCCACGCCTTCCCAATGGGTAGGGAATCCCGGACACCGATCGCCTAAAATTTTTTTGGACCATCAAATAAGACCTAAGAAACCATAGTCACTGCCCCGCCATGATCGTTCCTCATATTTTGTGTTTTTCGGCCAAAAACTAGAATTCCGCCCGATTCCCATATTTTCGTGTGCTATAGCCCACGCCTTCCGAGTGGGCCGGGTCTCCCGGACTCGGATCTCCTAAACTTTTTACGGGCCATCAAATACGACCTAAGGAACCATAGTCACCGTTCCGCCATGATCGTTCCTCATTTTTTGCAATTTTCGGCCAAAAAACTAGAATTCTGCCCGATTCCTATATTTTCGTGTGTGCACACGCCTTCCAAGTGGTCCCGGGACCCCGGACCCCGATCGCCTAAAATATTTTCGGGCCATAAACTACGACCCAAGGAACCATAGTAACCACCCCGCCATGATCGTTCCTAATTTTTTGCGTTTTTCTGCGAAAAAACTAGAATTCCGCGTGATTCCCATATTTTCGTCTACTATTGCCCACGCCTTCCGAGTGGGTCGGGCCTCCAGGACTCGGATCGCCTAAAATTTTTCTGGGCCATCAAATACGACCTAAGGAACCATATTCACCGCCCCGCCATGATCGTTCCTCATTTTTTGCATTTTTCGGCCAAAACCTAGAATTCCGCTCGATTCCCATATTTTTGTGTGCTACAGCCCACGCCTTCCAAGTGGTCCCTGGAACCTCGGACTCCGGTCGCCTAATATTTTTCTAGGCCATCAAATACGACCTAAGGAACCATAGTCACCACCCCACCATGATCGGTCCTCATTTTTTGCATTTTACGTCCAAAAAACTAGAATTCCGCCCGATTCCCATATTTTCGTGTGTTATTGCCCAAGCCTTCCGAGTGGGCCGGGCCTACCAGACTCGGACCGCCTAAAATTTTTCCGGGCCATCAAATACGACCTAAGGAACCATAGTCACCGCCCCGCCATGATCGTTGCTAATATTTTGCATTTTTCGGCCAAAAAACTTGAATTCCGCCCGAATCCCATATTTTCGTGTGCTATAGCTCACGCCTTCCAAGTGGTCCCGGTACCCCCGGACCCCGATCGCCTAAAATTTTTTCGGGCAATCAAATACGACCCAAGGAACCATAATAACCGCCCCGCCATGATCGTTCCCCATTTTTCCATTTTTCGGCCAAAAAATTAGAATTCCGCGTGATTCCCATATTTTCGTGTGCTATAGCCCACGTCTTCCGAGTGGGTCGGGCCTTCCGGACTCGGATCACCTAAAAAATTTTCGGGCCGTCAAATACGACCTAAGGAACCATAGTCACCACCCCGCAATGATCGTTCCTCATTTTTGTATTTTTCGGCCAAAAAACTTGAATTCTGCCCGATTCCCATAGTTTCGTGTGTTATTGCCCACGCCTTCCAAGTGGTCCCGGGAACCCCGGACCCTGATCACCTAATATTTCTACGGGCCATAAAATATGATTTAAGGAACCATAGTCACCGCCCTACCATGATCGTTCCTCATTTTTTGCATTTTTTGGCCAAAAAACTAGAATTTCGCGCGATTCCCATGTTTTCGTGTGCTATAGCCCACGCCTTCCGAGTGCTCCCAGACTCCCGGACCCCTATCGCCTAAAGTTTTTCCGGACCATCAAATACGACCTAAGGAACCATAGTCACCGCCCCTCCATTATCGTTCTTCATTTTTTCCTTTTTTCGGCCAAAAACCTAGAATTTCGCCCGATTCCCATATTTTCGTGTGTTATATCCCACGCCTTCCGAGTGGGACGGCCCCCCGGACTCGGATCACCTAAAAAGTTTTCGGGCAATCAAATACAACCTAAGGAACCATAGTCACTGCCCCGCCATGATCGTTCCTCATTTTTTGCATTTTTCGGCCAAAACTCTAGAATTCCGCCCGATTACCATATTATTGTGTGTTATTGCCCACGCCTTCCAAGTGGGCCGAGCCCCCCGTACTCGGATCGCCTAAAGTTTTTTCGGGCCATAAAATAGGACCTAAGGAACCATAGTCACCACCTCGCCATGATCGTTCATCATTTTTCGCATTTTTCGGCCAAAAAACTAGAATTCCGCCCGGTTTCCATATTTTTGTGTGCTATAGCCCACGCTTTCCAAGTGGTCCCGGGATCCCCGGACCCCGATCGCCTAAATTTTTTCCGGGCCATCATATACGACCTAAGGAACCATAGGAACTGCCCCGCCATGATCGTTCCTCACTTATTGCGATTTCCGGCAAAAAAACTAGAATTCCGCCCGATTCCCATATTTTCGTGTGCAGCCCACACCTTCCGAGTGGGCCGGGCCCCCGGACTCGGATCATCTAAATTTTATTCGGGCCATCAAATAAGACCTAAGGAACCATATTCACCTCCCCGCTATGATCGTTCCTCATTGTTTGCATTTTTCGGCTAAAAAACTAGAATTCCGTACGATTCCCATATTTTCGTGTGCTATAATTGCCCACGCCTTCCCAATGGGTAGGGAATCCCGGACACCGATCGCCTAAAATTTTTCCGGACCATCAAATAAGACCTAAGAAACCATAGTCACCGCCCCGCCATGATCGTTCCTCATATTTTGCATTTTTCGGCCAAAAAACTAGAATTCCGCCCGATTCCCATATTTTCGTGTGCTATAGCTCACGCCTTCCAAGTGGTCCCGGTACCCCCGGACCCCGATCGCCTAAAATTTTTCCGGGCCATCAAATACGACCCAAGGAACCATAATAACCGCCCCGCCGTGATCGTTCCCCATTTTTCGTTTTTCGGCCATAAAATTAGAATTTCGCGTGATTCCCATATTTTCGTGTGTGCACACGCCTTCCAAGTGGTCCCGGGACCCCGGACCCCGATCGCCTAAAAAATGTTCGGGCCATAAACAACGACCCAGGGAACCATAGAAACCACCCCCACCATGATCGTTCCTCATTTTTTGCGTTTTTCTGCGAAAAAACTAGAATTCCGCGTGATTCCCATATTTTCGTCTACTATTGCCCACGCCTTCCGAGTGGGTCGGGCCTCCAGGACTCGGATCGCCTAAAATTTTTCCGGGCCATCAAATACGACCTAAGGAACCATATTCACCGCCCCGCCATGATCGTTCCTCATTTTTTGCATTTTTCGGCCAAAAACCTAGAATTCCGCTCGATTCCCATATTTTTGTGTGCTACAGCCCACGCCTTCCAAGTGGTCCCGGGAACCTTGGACCCCGGTCGCCTAATATTTTTCTGGGCCATCAAATACGATCTAAGGAACCATAGTCACCGCCCCACCATGATCGGTCCTCATTTTTCGCATTTTACGTCCAAAAAACTAGAATTCCGCCCGATTCCCATAATTTCATGTGTTATTGCCCAAGCCTTCCGAGTGGGTCGGGCCTTCCGGACTCGGATCGCCTAAATATTTTTCGGGCCGTCAAATACGACCTAAGGAACCATAGTCACCACCCCGCAATGATCGTTCCTCATTTTTGTATTTTTCGGCCAAAAAACTAGAATTCCGCCCGATTCCCATAGTTTCGTGTGTTATAGCCCACGCCTTCCAAGTGGTCCCGGGAACCCCGGACCCCGATCACCTAATATTTCTACGGGCCATAAAATATGATTTAAGGAACCATAGTCACCGCCCTACCATGATCGTTCCTCATTTTTTGCATTTTTTGGCCAAAATACTAGAATTCCGCGCGATTCCCATATTTTCGTGTGCTATAGCCCACGCCTTCCGAGTGCTCCCAGACTCCCGGACCCCTATCGCCTAAAGTTTTTCCGGACCATCAAATACGACCTAAGGAACCATAGTCACCGCCCCTCCATTATCGTTCTTCATTTTTTGCGTTTTTCGGCCAAAAACCTAGAATTTCGCCCGATTCCCATATTTTCGAGTGTTATATCCCCCGCCTTCCGAGTGGGACGGCCCCCTGGACTCGGATCACCTAAAACGTTTTCGGGCAATCAAATACAACCTAAGGAACCATAGTCACTGCCCCGCCATGATCTTTCCTCATATTTTGCATTTTTCGGCCAAAACACTAGAATTCCGCCCGATTACCATATTATTGTGTGTTATTGCCCACGCCTTCCGAGTGGGCCGAGCCCCCCGTACTCGGATCGCCTAAAGTTTTTTCAGGCCATAAAATAGGACCTAAGGAACCATAGTCACCACCTCGCCATGATCGTTCATCATTTTTCGCATTTTTCGGCCAAAAAACTAGAATTCCGCCCGGTTCCCATATTTTTGTGTGCTATAGCCCATGCTTTCCAAGTGGTCCCGGGATCCCCGGACCCCGATCGCCTAAATTTTTTCCGGGCCATCATATACGACCTAAGGAACCATAGGAACTGCCCCGCCATGATCGTTCCTCACTTATTTCGATTTCCGGCAAAAAAACTAGAATTCCGCCCGATTCCCATATTTTCGTGTGCAGCCCACACCTTCCGAGTGGGCCGGGCCCCCGGACTCGGATCATCTAAATTTTATTCGGGCCATCAAATAAGACCTAAGGAACCATATTCACCTCCCCGCCATGATCGTTCCTCATTGTTTGCATTTTTCGGCTAAAAAACTAGAATTCCGTACGATTCCCATATTTTCGTGTGCTATAATTGCCCACGCCTTACCAATGGGTAGGGAATCCCGGACACCGATCGCCTAAAATTTTTCCGGACCATCAAATAAGACCTAAGAAACCATAGTCACCGCCCCGCCATGATTGTTCCTCATATTTTGCATTTTTCGGCCAAAAAACTAGAATTCCGCCCGATTCCCATATTTTCGTGTGCTATAGCTCACGCCTTCCAAGTGGTCCCGGTACCCCCGGACCCCGGTCGCCTAAAATTTTTCCGGGCCATCAAATATGACCCAAGGAACCATAATAACCGCCCCGCCATGATCGTTCCCCATTTTCCATTTTTCGGCCATAAAATTAGAATTCCGCGTGATTCCCATATTTTCGTGTGTGCACACGCCTTCCAAGTGGTCCCGGGACCCCGGACCCCGATCGCCTAAAAAATGTTCGGGCCATAAACAACGACCCAGGGAACCATAGAAACCACCCCACCATGATCGTTCCTCATTTTTTGCGTTTTTCTGCGAAAAAACTAGAATTCCGCGTGATTCCCATATTTTCGTCTACTATTGCCCACGCCTTCCGAGTGGGTCGGGCCTCCAGGACTCGGATCGCCTAAAATTTTTCCGGGCCATCAAATACGACCTAAGGAACCATATTCACCGCCCCGCCATGATCGTTCCTCATTTTTTGCATTTTTCGGCCAAAAACCTAGAATTCCGCTCGATTCCCATATTTTTGTGTGCTACAGCCCACGCCTTCCAAGTGGTCCCGGGAACCTTGGACCCCGGTCGCCTAATATTTTTCTGGGCCATCAAATACGATCTAAGGAACCATAGTCACCGCCCCACCATGATCGGTCCTCATTTTTCGCATTTTACGTCCAAAAAACTAGAATTCCGCCCGATTCCCATAATTTCGTGTGTTATTGCCCAAGCCTTTCGAGTGGGCCGGGCCTACCAGACTCGGATCGCCTAAAAATTTTCCGGGCCATCAAATACGACCTAAGGAACCATAGTCACCTCCCCGCCATGATCGTTGCTAATATTTTACATTTTTCGGCCAAAAAACTAGAATTCCGCCTGATTCCCATATTTTCGTGTGCTATAGCTCACGCCTTCCAAGTGGTCCCGGTACCCCCGGACCCCGATCGCCTAAAATTTTTCCGGGCCCTCAAATATGACCCAAGGAACCATAATAACCTCCCCGCCATGATCGTTCCCCATTTTTGCATTTTTCGGCCAAAAAACTAAAATTCCGCGTGATTCCCATATTTTCGTATGCTATTGCCCATGCCTTCCGAGTGGGCCGGTTCTCCTGGACTCGGATCGCCTAAAAATTTTTCGGGCCGTCAAATACGACCTAAGGAACCATAGTCACCACCCCGCAATGATCGTTCCTCATTTTTTGCATTTTTCGGCCAAAAAACTTGAATTTCGCCCGATTCCCATATTTTCGTGTGTTATAGCCCACGCCTTCCGAGTGGTCCCAGACCCCCGGACCCCTATCGCCTAATATTTTTACGGGCCATAAAATATGATTTAAGGAACCATAGTCACCGCCCTGCCATGATCGTTCCTCATTTTTTGCATTTTTCGGCCAAAAAACTAGAATTCCGCGCGATTCCCATATTTTCGTGTGCTATAGCCCACGCCTTCCGAGTGCTGCCAGACCCCCGGACCCCTATCGCATAAAGTTTTTCCAGACCATCAAATATGACCTAAGGAACCATAGTCACCGCCCCTCAATGATCGTTCTTCATTTTTTGCGTTTTTCGGCCAAAAACCTAGAATTTCGCCCGATTCCCATATTTTCGAGTGTTATATCCCCCGCCTTCCGAGTGGGACGGCCCCCCGGACTCGGATCACCTAAAACGTTTTCGGGCAATCAAATACAACCTAAGGAACCATAGTCACTTCCCCGCCATGATCGTTCCTCATTTTTTGCATTTTTCGGCCAAAACACTAGAATTCCGCCCGATTACCATATTATTGTGTGCTATTGCCCACGCCTTCCGAGTGGGCCGAGCCCCCCATAATCGGATCGCCTAGTATTTTTACGGGCCATAAAATAGGATCTAAGGAACCATAGTCACCACCTCGCCATGATCGTTTCTCTTTTTTTGCATTTTTCGGCCAAAAAACTAGAATTCCGCGCGATTCCCATATTTTCGTTTGCTATAGCCCACGCCTCCAAGTGGTCCCGGGATCCCCGGACCCCGATCGCCTAAAATTTTTTCCGGGACATCAAATACGACCTAAGGAACCATAGGAACTGCCCCGCCATGATCGTTCCTCACTTATTGCGATTTCCGGCAAAAAAACTAGAATTCCGCCCGATTCCCATATTTTCGTGTGCAGCCCACACCTTCCGAGTGGGCCGGGCCCCCGGACTCGGATCATCTAAATTTTATTCGAGCCATCAAATAAGACCTAAGGAACCATATTCACCTCCCCGCCATGATCGTTCCTCATTGTTTGCATTTTTCGGCTAAAAAACTAGAATTCCGTACGATTCCCATATTTTCGTGTGCTATAATTGCCCACGCCTTCCCAATGGGTAGGGAATCCCGGACACCGATCGCCTAAAATTTTTCCGGACCATCAAATAAGACCTAAGAAACCATAGTCACCGCCCCGCCATGATCGTTCCTCATATTTTGTGTTTTTCGGCCAAAAAACTAGAATTCCACCTGATTCCAATATTTTCGTGTGCTATAGCCCACGCCTTCCGAGTGGGCCGGGTCTCCCGGACTCGGATCTCCTAAACTTTTTCCGGGCCATCAAATACGACCTAAGGAACCATAGTCACCGTTCCACCATGATCGTTCCTCATTTTTTGCAATTTTCGGCCAAAAAACTAGAATTCTGCACGATTCCCATATTTTCGTGTGTGCACACGCCTTCCAAGTGGTCCCGGGACCCCGGACCCCGATCGCCTAAAAAATGTTCGGGCCATAAACAACGACCCAGGGAACCATAGTAACCACCCCGCCATGATCGTTCCTCATTTTTTGCGTTTTTCTGCGAAAAAACTAGAATTCCGCGTGATTCCCATATTTTCGTCTACTATTGCCCACGCCTTCCGAGTGGGTCGGGCCTCCAGGTCTCGGATCGCCTAAAATTTTTCTGGGCCATCAAATACGACCTAAGGAACCATATTCACCGCCCCGCCATGATCGTTCCTCATTTTTTGCATTTTTCGGCCAAAAACCTAGAATTCCGCTCGATTCTCATATTTTTGTGTGCTACAGCCCACGCCTTCCAAGTGGTCCCGGGAACCTTGGACCCCGGTCGCCTAATATATTCCTGGGCCATCAAATACGATCTAAGGAACCATAGTCACCGCCCCACCATGATCGGTCCTCATTTTTTGCATTTTACGTCCAAAAAACTAGAATTCCGCCCGATTCCCATAATTTCGTGTGTTATTGCCCAAGCCTTCCGAGTGGGCCGGGCCTACCAGACTCGGATCGCCTAAAAATTTTCCGGGCCATCAAATACGACCTAAGGAACCATAGTCACCTCCCCGCCATGATCGTTGCTAATATTTTACATTTTTCGGCCAAAAAACTAGAATTCCGCCTGATTCCCATATTTTCGTGTGCTATAGCTCACGCCTTCCAAGTGGTCCCGGTACCCCCGGACCCCGATCGCCTAAAATTTTTCCGGGCCCTCAAATACGACCCAAGGAACCATAATAACCTCCCCGCCATGATCGTTCCCCATTTTTGCGTTTTTCGGCCAAAAAACTAAAATTCCGCGTGATTCCCATATTTTCGTATGCTATTGCCCATGCCTTCCGAGTGGGCCGGGTCTCCCGGACTCGGATCGCCTAAAAATTTTTCGGGCCGTCAAATACGACCTAAGGAACCATAGTCACCACCCCGCAATGATCGTTACTCATTTTTTTGCATTTTTCGGCCAAAAAACTTGAATTTCGCCCGATTCCCATATTTTCGTGTGTTATAGCCCACGCCTTCCGAGTGGTCCCAGACCCCCGGACCCCTATCGCCTAATATTTTTACGGGCCATAAAATATGATTTAAGGAACCATAGTCACCGCCCTGCCATGATCGTTCCTCATTTTTTGCATTTTTCGGCCAAAAAACTAGAATTCCGCGCGATTCCCATATTTTCGTGTGCTATAGCCCACGCCTTCCGAGTGCTCCCAGACCCCCGGAACCCTATCGCCTAAAGTTTTTCCGGACCATCAAATACGACCTAAGGAACCATAGTCACCGCCCCTCCATGATCGTTCTTCATTTTTTGCGTTTTTCGGCCAAAAACCTAGAATTTCGCCCGATTCCCATATTTTCGAGTGTTATATCCCCCGCCTTCCGAGTGGGACGGCCCCCCGGACTCGGATCACCTAAAACGTTTTCGGGCAATCAAATACAACCTAAGGAACCATAGTCACTTCCCCGCCATGATCGTTCCTCATTTTTTGCATTTTTCGGCCAAAACACTAGAATTCCGCCCGATTACCATATTATTGTGTGCTATTGCCCACGCCTTCCGAGTGGGCCGAGCCCCCCATAATCGGATCGCCTAGTATTTTTACGGGCCATAAAATAGGATCTAAGGAACCATAGTCACCACCTCGCCATGATCGTTTCTCTTTTTTTGCATTTTTCGGCCAAAAAACTAGAATTCCGCGCGATTCCCATATTTTCGTTTGCTATAGCCCACGCCTCCAAGTGGTCCCGGGATCCCCGGACCCCGATCGCCTAAAATTTTTTCCGGGACATCAAATACGACCTAAGGAACCATAGGAACTGCCCCGCCATGATCGTTCCTCACTTATTGCGATTTCCGGCAAAAAAACTAGAATTCCGCCCGATTCCCATATTTTCGTGTGCAGCCCACACCTTCCGAGTGGGCCGGGCCCCCGGACTCGGATCATCTAAATTTTATTCGAGCCATCAAATAAGACCTAAGGAACCATATTCACCTCCCCGCCATGATCGTTCCTCATTGTTTGCATTTTTCGGCTAAAAAACTAGAATTCCGTACGATTCCCATATTTTCGTGTGCTATAATTGCCCACGCCTTCCCAATGGGTAGGGAATCCCGGACACCGATCGCCTAAAATTTTTCCGGACCATCAAATAAGACCTAAGAAACCATAGTCACCGCCCCGCCATGATCGTTCCTCATATTTTGTGTTTTTCGGCCAAAAAACTAGAATTCCACCTGATTCCAATATTTTCGTGTGCTATAGCCCACGCCTTCCGAGTGGGCCGGGTCTCCCGGACTCGGATCTCCTAAACTTTTTCCGGGCCATCAAATACGACCTAAGGAACCATAGTCACCGTTCCACCATGATCGTTCCTCATTTTTTGCAATTTTCGGCCAAAAAACTAGAATTCTGCACGATTCCCATATTTTCGTGTGTGCACACGCCTTCCAAGTGGTCCCGGGACCCCGGACCCCGATCGCCTAAAAAATGTTCGGGCCATAAACAACGACCCAGGGAACCATAGTAACCACCCCGCCATGATCGTTCCTCATTTTTTGCGTTTTTCTGCGAAAAAACTAGAATTCCGCGTGATTCCCATATTTTCGTCTACTATTGCCCACGCCTTCCGAGTGGGTCGGGCCTCCAGGTCTCGGATCGCCTAAAATTTTTCTGGGCCATCAAATACGACCTAAGGAACCATATTCACCGCCCCGCCATGATCGTTCCTCATTTTTTGCATTTTTCGGCCAAAAACCTAGAATTCCGCTCGATTCTCATATTTTTGTGTGCTACAGCCCACGCCTTCCAAGTGGTCCCGGGAACCTTGGACCCCGGTCGCCTAATATATTCCTGGGCCATCAAATACGATCTAAGGAACCATAGTCACCGCCCCACCATGATCGGTCCTCATTTTTTGCATTTTACGTCCAAAAAACTAGAATTCCGCCCGATTCCCATAATTTCGTGTGTTATTGCCCAAGCCTTCCGAGTGGGCCGGGCCTACCAGACTCGGATCGCCTAAAAATTTTCCGGGCCATCAAATACGACCTAAGGAACCATAGTCACCTCCCCGCCATGATCGTTGCTAATATTTTACATTTTTCGGCCAAAAAACTAGAATTCCGCCTGATTCCCATATTTTCGTGTGCTATAGCTCACGCCTTCCAAGTGGTCCCGGTACCCCCGGACCCCGATCGCCTAAAATTTTTCCGGGCCCTCAAATACGACCCAAGGAACCATAATAACCTCCCCGCCATGATCGTTCCCCATTTTTGCGTTTTTCGGCCAAAAAACTAAAATTCCGCGTGATTCCCATATTTTCGTATGCTATTGCCCATGCCTTCCGAGTGGGCCGGGTCTCCCGGACTCGGATCGCCTAAAAATTTTTCGGGCCGTCAAATACGACCTAAGGAACCATAGTCACCACCCCGCAATGATCGTTACTCATTTTTTTGCATTTTTCGGCCAAAAAACTTGAATTTCGCCCGATTCCCATATTTTCGTGTGTTATAGCCCACGCCTTCCGAGTGGTCCCAGACCCCCGGACCCCTATCGCCTAATATTTTTACGGGCCATAAAATATGATTTAAGGAACCATAGTCACCGCCCTGCCATGATCGTTCCTCATTTTTTGCATTTTTCGGCCAAAAAACTAGAATTCCGCGTGATTCCCATATTTTCGTGTGCTATAGCCCACGCCTTCCGAGTGCTCCCAGACCCCCGGACCCCTATCGCCTAAAGTTTTTCCGGACCATCAAATACGACCTAAGGAACCATAGTCACCGCCCCTCCATGATCGTTCTTCATTTTTTGCGTTTTTCGGCCAAAAACCTAGAATTTCGCCCGATTCCCATATTTTCGAGTGTTATATCCCACGCCTTCCGAGTGGGCCGGCCCCCCGGACTCGGATCACCTAAAACATTTTCGGGCAATCAATTACACTAAGGAACCATAGTCACTGCCCCGCCATGATCGTTCCTCATTTTTTGCATTATTCGGCCAAAATACTAGAATTCCGCCCGATTACCATATTATTGTGTGCTATTGCCCACGCCTTCCGAGTGGGCCGAGCCCCCCGTAATCGGATCGCCTAATATTTTTACGGGCCATAAAATAGGATCTAAGGAACCATAGTCACCACCTCGCCATGATCGTTTTTTTTTTTGCGTTTTTCGGCCAAAAAACTAGAATTCCGCGCGATTCCCATATTTTCGTTTGCTATAGCCCACGCCTCCAAGTGGTCCCGGGATCCCCGGACCCCGATCGCCTAAAATTTTTTCCGGGCCATCAAATACGACCTAAGGAACCATAGGAACTGCCCCGCCATGATCGTTCCTCACTTATTGCGATTTACGGCAAAACAACTAGAATTCCGCCCGATTCCCATATTTTCGTGTGCTATAGCCCACACCTTCTGAGTGGGCCGGGCCCCCGGACTCGGATCATCTAAATTTTATTCGAGCCATCAATTAAGAAGTAAGGAACCATATTCACCTCCCCGCCATGATCGTTCCTCATTGTTTGCATTTTTCGGCTAAAAACCTAGAATTCCGTACGATTCCCATATTTTCGTGTGCTATAATTGCCCACGCCCTCACAATGGGTAGGGAATCCTGGACCCCGATCGCCTAAAAATTTTCCGGACCATCAAATACGACCTAAGAAACCATAGTCACCGCCCCGCCATGATCCTTCCTCATATTTTGTGTTTTTCGGCCAAAAAACTAGAATTTCGCCTGATTCCCATATTTTCGTGTGCTATAGCCCACGCCTTCCGAGTGGGCCGGGTCTCCCGGAATCGGATCGCCTAAACTTTTTCCGGGCCATCAAATACGACCTAAGGAACTATAGTCACCGTTCCGCCATAATCGTTCCTCATTTTTTGCAATTTGCGGCCAAAAAACTAGAATTCTGCCGGATTCCCATATTTTCGTGTGTTATAGCACACGCCTTCCAAGTTGTCCCGGGACCCCGGACCCCGATCGCCTAAAAATTTTTCGGGCCATAAACTACGACTCAAGGAACCATAGTAACCACCCCGCCATGATCGTTCCTCATTTTTTGCGTTTTTCTGCGAAAAAACTAGAATTCCGCGTGATTCCCATATTTTCGTCTACTATTGCCCACGCCTTCCGAGTGGGTCGGGCCTCCAGGACTCGGATCGCCTAATAATTTTCCAGGCCATCAAATACGACCTAAGGAACCATATTCACCGCCCTGCCATGATCGTTCCTCATTTTTTGCATTTTTCGGCCAAAAACCTAGAATTTCGCTCGATTCCCATATTTTTGTGTGCTACAGCCCACACCTTCCAAGTGGTCCCGGGAACCATGGACCCCGGTCGCCTAATATTTTTCTGGGCCATCAAATACGATCTAAGGAACCATAGTCACCACCCCACCATGATCGGTCCTCATTTTTTGAATTTTACGTCCAAAAAACTAGAATTCCGCCTGATTCCCATATTTTCGTGTGTTATTGCCCAAGCCTTCCGAGTGGGCCGGGCCTACCAGACTAGGATCGCCTAAAATTTTTTCGGGCCATCAAATACGACCTAAGGAACCATAGTCACCTCCCCGCCATGATCGTTCCTAATATTTTACATTTTTCGGCCAAAAAACTAGAATTCCGCCTGATTCCCATATTTTCGTGCGCTATAGCTCACGCCTTCCAAGTGGTCCCGGTACCCCCGGACCCCGATCGCCTAAAACTTGTCCGGGCCATCAAATATGACCCAAGGAACCATAATAACCTCCCCGCCATGATCATTCCCCATTTTTGCGTTTTTTAGCCAAAAAACTAAAATTCCGCGTGATTCCCATATTTTCGTATGTTATTGCCCACGCCTTCCGAGAGGGCCGGGTCTCCCGGACTCGGATCATATAAATTTTATTCGGGCCATCAAATAAGAAGTAAGGAACCATATTCACCTCTCCACCATGATCGTTCCTCATTGTTTGTATTTTTCGGCCAAAACACTAGAATTTCGCCCGATTACCATATTATTGTGTGTCATTGCCCACGCCTTCCGAGTGGGCCGAGCCCCCCGTACTCGGATCGCCTGAAGTTTTCAGGCCATAAAATAGGACCTAAGGAACCGTAGTCACTACCTCGCCATAATCGTTCCTCATTTTTCGCATTTTTCGGCCAAAAAACTAGAATTCCGCCCGGTTCCCATATTTTTGTGTGCTATAGCCCACGCTTTCCAAGTGGTCCCGGGATCTCCGGACCCCGATCGCCTAAAATTTTTCCGGGACATAAAATATGACCTAAGGAACCATATTCACCTCCCCGCCATGATCGTTCCTCATTGTTTGCATTTTTCGGCTAAAAAACTAGAATTCCGTACGATTCCCATATTTTTGTGTGTTATAGCCCACGCCTTCCGAGTGGTCCCAGGAACCCCGGACCCCGATCACCTAATATTTCTACGAGCCATAAAATATGATTTAAGGAACCATAGTCACCGCCCTACCATGATCGTTCCTCATTTTTTGCATTTATTTGCCAAAATACTAGAATTCCGCGCGATTTCCATATTTTCGTGTGCTATAGCCCACGCCTTCCGAGTGCTCCCAGACTCCCGGACCCCTATCGCCTAAAGTTTTTCCGGACCATCAAATACGACCTAAGGAACCATAGTCACCGCCCCTCCATTATCGTTCTTCATTTTTTGCATTTTTCGGCCAAAAACCTAGAATTTTGCCCGATTCCCATATTTTCGAGTGTTATATCCCCCGCATTCCGAGTGGGACGGCCCCCCGGACTCGGATTACCTAAAAAGTTTTCGGGCAATCAAATACAACATAAGGAACCATAGTCACTGCCCCGCCATGATCGTTCCTCATTTTTTGCATTTTTCGGCCAAAACACTAGAATTTCGCCTGATTACCATATTATTGTGTGCTATTGCCCACGCCTTCCGAGTGGGCCGAGCCCCCCGTAATCGGATCGACTAATATTTTTACGGGCCATAAAATAGGATCTAAGGAACCATAGTCACCACCTCGCCATGATCGTTTCTCTTTTTTTTTGCGTTTTTCGGCCAAAAAACTAGAATTCCGCGCGATTCCCATATTTTCGTTTGCTATAGCCCACGCCTCCAAGTGGTCCCGGGATCCCCGGACCCCGATCGCCTAAAATTTTTTCCGGGCCATCAAATACGACCTAAGGAACCATAGGAACTGCCCCGCCATGATCGTTCCTCACTTATTGCGATTTCCGGCAAAAAAACTAGAATTCCGCCCGATTCCCATATTTTCGTGTGCAGCCCACACCTTCCGAGTGGGCCGGGGCCCCCCGGACTCGGATCATCTAAATTTTATTCGGGCCATCAAATAAGACCTAAGGAACCATATTCACCTCCCCGCCATGATCGTTCCTCATTGTTTGCATTTTTCGGCTAAAAAACTAGAATTCCGTACGATTCCCATATTTTCGTGTGCTATAATTGCCCACGCCTTCCCAATGGGTAGGGAATCCCGGACACCGATCGCCTAAAATTTTTCCGGACCATCAAATAAGACCTAAGAAACCATAGTCACCGCCCCGCCATGATCGTTCCTCATATTTTGTGTTTTTCGGCCAAAAAACTAGAATTCCGCCTGATTCCCATATTTTCGTGTGCTATAGCCCACGCCTTCCGAGTGGGCCGGGTCTCCCGGACTCGGATCTCCTAAACTTTTTTCGGGCCATCAAATACGACCTAAGGAACCATAGTCACCGTTCCGCCATGATCGTTCCTCATTTTTTGCAATTTTCGGCCAAAAAACTAGAATTCTGCACGATTCCCATATTTTCGTGTGTGCACACGCCTTCCAAGTGGTCCCGGGACCCCGGACCCCGATCGCCTAAAAAATGTTCGGGCCATAAACTACGACCCAGGGAACCATAGTAACCACCCCGCCATGATCGTTCCTCATTTTTTGCGTTTTTCTGCGAAAAAACTAGAATTTCGCGTGATTCCCATATTTTCGTCTACTATTGCCCACGCCTTTCGAGTGGGTCAGGCCTCCAGGACTCGGATCGCCTAAAATTTTTCCGGGCCATCAAATACGACCTAAGGAACCATATTCACCGCCCCGCCATGATCGTTCCTCATTTTTTGCATTTTTCGGCCAAAAACCTAGAATTCCGCTCGATTCCTATATTTTTGTGTGCTACAGCCCACGCCTTCCAAGTGGTCCCGGGAACCTTGGACCCCGGTCGCCTAATATTTTTCTGGGCCATCAAATACGATCTAAGGAACCATAGTCACCGCCCCACCATGATCGGTCCTCATTTTTTGCATTTTACGTCCAAAAAACTAGAATTCCGCCCGATTCCCATAATTTCGTGCGTTATTGCCCAAGCCTTCCGAGTGGGCCGGGCCTACCAGACTCGGATCGCCTAAAAAATTTTCGGGCCATCAAATACGACCTAAGGAACCATAGTCACCTCCCAGCCATGATCGTTGCTAATATTTTACATTTTTCAGCCAAAAAACTAGAATTCCGCCTGATTCCCATATTTTCGTGTACTACAGCTCAGCCTTCCAAGTGGTCCCGGTACCCCCGGACCCCGATCGCCTAAAATTTTTCCGGGCCCTCAAATACGACCCAAGGAACAATAATAACCTCCCCGCCATGATCGTTCCCCATTTTTGCGTTTTTCGGCCAAAAAACTAAAATTCCGTGTGATTCCCATATTTTCGTATGCTATTGCCCACGCCTTCCGAGTGGGCCGGGTCTCCCGGACTCGGATCGCCTTAAAATTTTTTGGGCCGTCAAATACGACCTAAGGAACCATAGTCACCACCCCGCAATGATCGTTCCTCATTTTTTGCATTTTTCTGCCAAAAAACTTGAATTTTGCCCGCTTCCCATATTTTCGTGTGTTATAGCCCACGCCTTCCGTGTGGTCCTAGACCCCCGGACCCCTATCGCCTAATATTTTTACAGGCCATAAAATATGATTTAAGGAACCATAGTCACCGCCCTGCCATGATCGTTCCTTATTTTTTGCATTTTTCGGCCAAAAAACTAGAATTCCGCGCGATTCCCATATTTTCGTGTGCTATAGCCCACGCCTTCCGAGTGCTCCCAGACCCCCGGACCCCTATCGCCTAAAGTTTTTCCGGACCATCAAATACGACCTAAGGAACCATAGTCACCGCCCCTCCATGATCGTTCTTCATTTTTTGCGTTTTTCGGCCAAAAACCTAGAATTTCGCCCGATTCCCATATTTTCGAGTGTTATATCCCACGCCTTCCGAGTTGGCCGGCCCCCCGGACTCGGATCACCTAAAAGATTTTCGGGCAATCAATTACACTAAGGAACCATAGTCACTGCCCCGCCATGATCGTTCCTCATTTTTTGCATTTTTCGGCCAAAACACTAGAATTCCGCCCGATTACCATATTATTGTGTGCTATTGCCCACGCCTTCCGAGTGGGCCGAGCCCCCCGTAATCGGATCGCCTAATATTTTTACGGGCCATAAAATAGGATCTAAGGAACCATAGTCACCATCTCGCCATGATCGTTTCTCTTTTTTTGCGTTTTTCGGCCAAAAAACTAGAATTCCGCGCGATTCCCATATTTTCGTTTGCTATAGCCCACGCCTCCAAGTGGTCCCGGGATCCCCGGACCCCGATCGCCTAAAATTTTTTCCGGGCCATCAAATACGACCTAAGGAACCATAGGAACTTCCCCACCATGATCGTTCCTCACTTATTGCGATTTACGGCAAAACAACTAGAATTCCGCCCGATTCCCATATTTTCGTGTGCTATAGCCCACACCTTCCGAGTGGGTCGGGCCCCCCGGACTCGGATCATCTAAATTTTATTCGAGCCATCAAATAAGAAGTAAGGAACTATATTCACCTCCTCGCCATGATCGTTCCTCATTGTTTGCATTTTTAGGCTAAAAACCTAGAATTCCGTACGATTCCCATATTTTCGTGTGCTATAATTGCCCACGCCCTCACAATGGGTAGGGAATCCTGGACCCCGATCGCCTAAAAATTTTTCGGACCATCAAATACGACCTAAGAAACCATAGTCACCGCCCCGCCATGATCCTTCCTCATATTTTGTGTTTTTCGGCCAAAAAACTAGAATTTCGCCCGATTCCCATATTTTCGTGTGCTATAGCCCACGCCTTCCGAGTGGGCCGGGTCTCCCGGAATCGGATCGCCTAAACTTTTTCCGCGCCATCAAATACGACCTAAGGAACCATAGTCACCGTTCCGCCATAATCGTTCCTCATTTTTTGCAATTTTCGGCCAAAAAACTAGAATTCTGCCCGATTCCCATATTTTCGTGTGTTATAGCACACGCCTTCCAAGTTGTCCCGGGACCCCGGACCCCGATCGCCTAAAAATGTTTTGGGCCATAAACTACGACCCAAGGAACCATAGTAACCACCCCGCCATGATCGTTCCTCATTTTTTGCGTTTTTCTGCGAAAAAACTAGAATTCCACGTGATTCCCATATTTTCGTCTACTATTGCCCACGCCTTCCGAGTGGGTCCGACCTCCAGGACTCGGATCGCCTAATAATTTTCCAGGCCATCAAATACGACCTAAGGAACCATATTCACCGCCCTGCCATGATCGTTCCTCATTTTTTGCATTTTTCGGCCAAAAACCTAGAATTTCGTTCGATTCCCATATTTTTGTGTGCTACAGCCCACACCTTCCAAGTGGTCCCGGGAACCTTGGACCCCGGTCGCCTAATATTTTTCTGGGCCATCAAATAAGATCTAAGGAACCATAGTCACCGCCCCACCATGATCGGTCCTCATTTTTTGCATTTTACGTCCAAAAAACTAGAATTCCGCCCGATTCCCATATTTTCGTGTGTTATTGCCCAAGCCTTCCGAGTGGGCCGGGCCTACCAGACTCGGATCGCCTAAAAATTTTCCGGGCTATCGAATACGACCTAAGGAACCATAGTCACCTCCCCGCCATGATCGTTGCTAATATTTTAAATTTTTCGGCCAAAAAACTAGAATTCCGCCTGATTCCCATATTTTCGTGTACTATAGCTCACGCCTTCCAAGTGGTCCCGGTACCCCCGGACCCCGATAGCCTAAAATTTTTCCGGGCCATCAAATATGACCCAAGGAACCATAATAACCTCCCCGCCATGATCGTTCCCCATTTTTGCGTTTTTCGGCCAAAAAAACTAAAATTCCGCGTGATTCCCATATTTTCGTATGCTATTGCCCACGCCTTCCGAGTGGGCCGGGTCTCCCGGACTCGGATCATATAAATTTTATTCGGGCCATCAAATAAGAAGTAAGGAACCATATTCACCTCTCCGCCATGATCGTTCCTCATTGTTTGTATTTTTCGGCCAAAACACTAGAATTCCGCCCGATTATAATATTATTGTGTGTTATTGCCCACGCCTTCCGAGTGGGCCGAGCCCCCCGTACTCGGATCGCCTGAAGTTTTTTCTGGACATAAAATAGGACCTAAGGAACCATAGTCACTACCTCGCCATAACCGTTCCTCATTTTTCGCATTTTTCGGCCAAAAAACTAGAATTCCGCCCGGTTCCCATATTTTTGTGTGCTATAGCCCACGCTTTCCAAGTGGTCCCGGGATCCCCGAACCCCGATCGCCTAAAATTTTTCCGGGACATCAAATATGACCTAAGGAACCATAGGAACTGCCCCGCCATGATCGTTCCTCACTTATTGCGATTTCCGGCAATAAAACTAGAATTCCGCCCGATTCTCATATTTTCGTGTGCTATAGCCCACACCTTCCGAGTGGGCCGGGGCCCCCGGACTCGGATCATCTAAATTTTATTCGGGCCATCAAATAAGACCTAAGGAACCATATTCACCTCCCCGCCATGATCGTTCCTCATTGTTTGCATTTTTCGGCTAAAAAACTAGAATTCCGTATGATTCTCATATTTTCGTGTGTTATAGCCCACGCCTTCCGAGTGGTCCCAGACCCCCGGACCCCTATCGCCTAATATTGTTACGGGCCATAAAATATGATTTAAGGAACCATAGTCACCGCCCTGCCATGATCGTTCCTCATTTTTTGTATTTTTCGGCCAAAAAACTAGAATTCCGCGCGATTCCCATATTTTCGTGTGCTATAGCCCACGCCTTCCGAGTGCTCCCAGACTCCCGGACCCCTATCGCCTAAAGTTTTTCCGGACCATCAAATACGACCTAAGGAACCATAGTCACCGCCCCTCCATGATCGTTCTTCATTTTTTGCGTTTTTCGGCCAAAAACCTAGAATTTCGCTCGATTCCCATATTTTCGAGTGTTATATCCCACGCCTTCCGAGTGGGCCGCCCCCCGGACTCGGATCACCTAAAAATTTTTTGGGCAATGAAATACAACCTAAGGAACCATAGTCACTGCCCCGCCATGATCGTTCCTCATTTTTTGCATTTTTCGGCCAAAACACTAGAATTCTGCCCGATTACCATATTATTGTGTGCTATTGCCCACGCCTTCCGAGTGGGCCGAGCCCCCGTACTCGGATCGCCTAAAGTTTTTTCGGGCCATAAAATAGGACCTAAGGAACCATAGTCACCACCTCGCCATAATCGTTCCTCATTTTTCGTATTTTTCGTCCAAAAAACTAGAATTCCGCCCGGTTCCCATATTTTTGTGTGCTATAGCCCACGCTTTCCAAGTGGTCCCGGGATCCCCGGACCCCGATCGCCTAAAATTTTTCCGGGCCATCAAATACGACCTAAGGAACCATAGGAACTGCCCCGCCATGATTGTTCCTCACTTATTGCGATTTCCGACAAAAAACTAGAATTCCGCGTGATTCCCATATTTTCGTCTACTATTGCCCACGCCTTCCGAGTGGGCCGGGCCTCCAGGACTCAGATCGCATAAAATTTTTCCAGGACATCAAATATGACCTAGAATCCTGCTCGATTCTCATATTTTTGTGTGCTACAGCCCTCACCTTCCAAGTGGTCTTGGGAACCTCGGACCCCGGTCGCCTAATATTTTTCTGGGCCATCAAATACGACCTAAGGAACCATAGTCACCGCCCCACCATGATCGGTCCTCAATTTTTGCATTTTACGTCCAAAAAACTAGAATTCCGCCCGATTCCCATATTTTCGTGTGTTATTGCCCAAGCCTTCCGAGTGGGCCGGGCCTACCAGACTCGGATCGCCTAAAATTTTTCCGGGCCATCAAATACGACCTAAGGAACCATAGTCACCACCCCGCCATGATCGTTGCTAATATTTTTCATTTTTCGGCCAAAAAACTAGAATTCCGCCCGATTCCCATATTTTCGTGTGCTATAACTCACGCCTTCCAAGTGGTCCCGGTACCCCCGGACCCCGATCATCTAAAATTTTTCTGGGCCATCAAATACGACCCAAGGAACCATAATAACCGCCCCGCCATGAACGTTCCCCATTTTTGCATTTTTCGGCCAAAAAACTAGAATTCCGCGTGATTCCTATATTTTCGTGTGTTATTACCCACGTCTTCCGAGTGGGCCGGGCCTACCGGACTCGGATCGCCTAAAAATTTTTCGGGCCGTCAAATACGACCTAAGAAACCATAGTCACCGCCCCACAATGAACGTTCCTCATTTTTTGCATTTTTCGGCCAAAGAAATTGAATTCCGTCCCATATTTTCGTATGTTATAGCCCACGCCTTCCAAGTGGTCCCGGGAACCCCGGACCCCGATCGCCTAATAATTTTATGGGCCATAAAATATGATTTAAGGAACCATAGTCACCGCCTTGCCATGATCGTTTCTCTTTTTTTGCGTTTTCGGCCAAAAAACTAGAATTCCGCGCGATTCCCATATTTTCGTGTGCTATAGCCCACGCCTCCGAGTGGTCCCAGTCCCCCGGTCCCCTATCGCCTAAATTTTTTCCGGACCATCAAATACGACCTAAGGAACCATAGCCACCGCCCCACCATGATCGTTCCTCATTTTATGCAGTTTTCGGCAAAAACCCTAGAATTCCGCCCGATTACCATATTATTGTGTGCTATTGCCCACGCCTTCCGAGTGGGCCGAGACCCCCGTACTCGGATCGCCTAATGTTTTTTCGGGCCATAAAATAGGACCTAAGGAACCATAGTCACCACCTCGCCATGATCGTTCCTCATTTTTTGCATTTTACGCCCAAAAAACTAGAATTCCTCCCGATTCCCATATTTTTGTGTGTTATTGCCCAAGCCTTCTGAGTGGGCCGGGCCTACCAGACTCGGATCGCCTAAAATTTTTCCGGGCCATCAAATACGACCTAAGGAACCATAGTCACCGCTCCGCCATGATCGTTGCTAATATTTTGCATTTTTCGGCCAAAACACTAGAATTCTGCCCGATTCACATATTTTCGTGTGCTATAGCTCACGCCTTCCAAGTGGTCCCGGTACCCCCGGACCCCGATCGCCTAAAAAATTTTCGGGCCATCAAATACGACCCAAGTAACCATAATAACCGCCCCGCCATGATCGTTCCCCATTTTTGGGTTGTTCGGCCAAAAAACTAGAATTCCGCGTGATTCCCATATTTTCGTGTGCTAAATAGCCCACGTCTTCTGAGTGGGCCGGGCCTTCCGTACTCGGATCGCCTAAAAAATTTTCAGGCCATCAAATACGACCTAAGGAACCATAGTCACCGCCCCACAATGATCGTTCCTCATGTTTTGCAATTTTCGGCCAAAACACTAGTATTCCGCCCGATTCCTATATTTTCGTGTGTTATAGCCCACGCCTTCCAAGTGGTCCCGGGAACCCCGGAACCCGGTCGCCTAATATTTTTACGGGCCATAAAATATGATTTAAGGAACCATAGTCACCGCCATGCCATGACCGTTCCTCATTTTTTGCGTTTTTCATCCAAAAAATAGAATTCCGCGCGATTCCCATATTTTCGTGTGCTACAGCCCACGCCTTCCGAGTGGTCCCAGACCCACGGACCCCTATCGCCTAAAGTTCTTCCGGACCATCAAATATGACCTAAGGAACCATAGTCACCGCCCCACCATGATCGTTCCTCATTTTATGCAGTGTTCGGCCAAAACCCTAGAATTCCGCCCGATTACCATATTATTGTGTGCTATTGCCCACGCCTTCCGAGTGGGCCGAGCCCCCCGTACTCGGATTGCCTAAAGTTTTTTCGGCCCATAAAATAGGACATAAGGAACCATAGTCACCACCTCGCCATGATCGTTCCTCATTTTTCGCATTTTTCGGCCAAAAAAAAAAGAATTCCGCCCAGTTCCCATATTTTTGTGTGCTATAGCCCACGCTTTCCAAGTGGTCCCGGGATCCCCGGACCCCGATGGCCTAAAATTTTTTCGGGCCATCAAATACGACCTAAGGAACAATATTCACCACCCTGCCATGATCGTTCCTCATTTTATGCAGTTTTCGGCCAAAACACTAGAATTCTGCCCGATTCCCATATTTTCGTGTGTTATAGCACACGCCTTCCAAGTCGTCCCGGGACCCCCAGGACTCGGATCGCCTAAAATTTTTTCGGGACATCAAATACGACCTAAGGAACCATATTCACCGCCCTGCCATGATCGTTCCTCATTTTTTGCATTTTTCGGCCAAAAACCTAGAATTCCGCTCGATTCCCATATTTTTGTGTGCAACAGCCCACGCCTTCCAAGTGGTCCCGGGAACTGCGGACCCCAGTCGCCTAATATTTTTCTGGGCCATCAAATACGACCTAAGGAACCATAGTCACCGCCCCACCATAATCGGTCCTCATTTTTTGCATTTTATGTCCAAAAAACTAGAATTCCGCCCGATTCCCATATTTTCTTGTATTATTGCCCAAGCCTTCCGAGTGGGCCAGGCCTACCAGACTCGGATCGCCTAAAATTTTTCCGGGCCATCAAATACGACCTAAGGAACCATAGTCACCGCCCCACCATGATCGTTGCTAATATTTTGCATTTTTCGGCCAAAAAACTAGAATTCCGCCCGATTCCCATATTTTCGTGTGCTATAGCTCACGCCTTCCAAGTGGTCCCGGTACCCCCGGACCCCGATCGCCTAAAATTTTTCGGGGCCATCAAATACGACCCAAGGAACCATAATAACCGCCCCGCCATGATCGTTCCCCATTTTTGCGTTTTTCTGCCAAAAAACTAGAATTCCTCGTGATTCCCATATTTTCGTGTGCTATTGCGCACGTCTTCCGAGTGGGCCGGGCCTTACGGACTCAGATCGCCTAAATTTTTTTCGGGCCATCAAATACGACCTAAGGAATCATAGTCACCACCCCGCAATGATCGTTCCTCATATTTTGCATTTTTCGGCCAAAAAACTAGAATTCCGCCCGATTCCCATATTTTCGTGTGTTATAGCCCACGCCTTCCAAGTGGTCCCGGGAACCCCGGACCCCGATCGCCTAATATTTTTACGGGCCATAAAATATGATTTAAGGAACCATAGTCACCGCCCTGCCAAGATCGTTCCTCATTATTTGCATTTTTCGGCCAAAAAACTAGAATTCCGCGCGATTCCCATATTTTCGTGTGCTATAGCCCACGCGTTCCGAGTGGTCCCAGACCCCCGGACCCCTATCGCCTAAAGTTTTTCCGGACCATCAAATACGACCTAAGGAACCATAGTCACCGCCCCTCCATGATCGTTTTTCATTTTTTGCGTTTTTCGGCCAAAAACCTATAATTTTGCCCGATTCCCATATTTTCGAGTGTTATATCCCACGCCTTCCGAGTGGGCCTGCCCCCCGGACTCGGATCACCTAAAAAATTTTCGGGCAATCAAATACATCCTATGGAACCATAGTCACTGCCCCGCCATGATCGTTCCTCACTTATTTTCGGCCAAAAACTAGAATTCCGCCCGATTACCATATTATTGTGTGCTATTGCCCACGCCTTCCGAGTGGGCCGAGCCCCCCGTACTCGGATTGCCTAAAGTTTTTTCGGGCCATAAAATAGGACCTAAGGAACCATAGTCACCACCTCGCCATGATCGTTCTTCATATTTTGCATTTTTCGGCCAAAAAAGTAGAATTCCGCCCAGTTCCCATATTTTTGTGTGCTATAGCCCACGCTTTCCAAGTGGTCCCGGGATCCCCGGACCCTGATCGCCTAAAATTTTTCTGTGCCATCAAATACGACCTAAGGAACCATAGGAACTGCCCCGCCATGATCGTTCCTCACTTATTGCGATTTCCGGCAAAAAAACTAGAATTCCGCCCGATTCCCATATTTTCGTGTGCTCTAACTCACACCTTCCGAATGGGCCGGGCCCCCCCGGACTCGGATCATCTAAATTTTATTCGGGCCATCAAATAATACCTAAGGAACCATATTCACCTCCCCGCCATGATCGTTCCTCATTGTTTGCATTTTTCGGCTAAAAAACTAGAATTCCGTACGATTCCCATATTTTCGTGTGCTATAATTGCCCACGCCTTCCCAATGGGTAGGGAATCCCGGACCCCGATCGCCTAAAATTTTTCCGGACCATCAAATACGACCTAAGAAACCATAGTCACCGCCCCGCCATGATCGTTCCTCATATTTTGTGTTTTTCAGCCAAAAAACTAGAATTCTACCCGATTCCCATATTTTCGTGTGCTATAGCCCACGCCTTCCGAGTGGGCCGGGTCTCCCGGACTCGGATCGCCTAAACTTTTTCCGGGCCATCAAATATGACCTAAGGAACCATAGTCACCGTTCCGCCATGATCGTTCCTCATGTTTTGCAATTTTCAGCCAAAAAACTAGAATTCTGCCCGATTCCCATATTTTCGTGTGTTATAGCACACGCCTTCCAAGTGGTCCCGGGACCCCGGACCCCGATCGCCTAAAAATTTTTTGGGCCATAAAATACGACCCAAGGAACCATAGTAACCACCCCGCCATGATCGTTCCTCATTTTGTGCGTTTTTCTGCCAAAAAACTAGAATTCCGCGTGATTCCCATATTTTCGTCTACTATTGACCACGCCTTCCGAGTGGGTCGGGCCTCAAGGACTCGGATCGCCTAAAATTTTTCCGGGCCATCAAATACGACCTAAGGAACCATATTCACCGCCCCGCCATGATCGTTCCTCATGTTTTGCATTTTTCGGCCAAAAACCTAGAATTCCGCCCGATTACCATATTATTGTGTGCTATTGCCCACGCCTTCCGAGTGGGCCGAGCCCCCGTACTCGGATCGCCTAAAGTTTTTTCGGGCCATAAAATAGGACCTAAGGAACCATAGTCACCACCTCGCCATGATCGTTCCTCACTTTTCGCATTTTTCGGCCAAAAAATTAGAATTCCGCCCGGTTCCCATATTTTTGTATGATATAGCCCACGCTTTCCAAGTGGTCCCGGGACCCCCGGACCCTGATCGCCTAAAATTTTTCCGGGCCATCAAATACGACCTAAGGAACCATAGTAACCGCCCCGCCATGATAGTTCCTCATTTTTTGCGTTTTTCGGCCAAACAACTAGAATTCCGCGCCGATTCCCATATTTTCGTGTGCGCACACGCCTTCCGAGTGGGCCGGGCCCCCGGACTCGGATCGCCTAAAATTTATTCGGGCCATCAAATACGACATAAGGAACCATAGTCACTGCCCCTTAATGATCGTTCCTTATTTTTTACGTTTTTCGGCAAAAAAACTAGAATTGCGCGTGATTCCCATATTTTCGTGTGCTATTGCCCACGTCTTCCGAGTGGGCCGGGCCTTACGGACTCAGATCGCCTAAAATTTTTTCGGGCCATCAAATACGACCTAAGGAACCATAGTCACCACCCCGCAATGATCGTTCCTCATTTTTTGCATTTTTCGGCCAAAAAACTAGAATTCCGCCCGATTCCCATATTTTCGTGTGCTATAGCCCACGCCTTCCAAGTGGTCCCGGGAACCCCGGACCCCGATCGCCTAATATTTTTATGGGCCATAAAAAATGATTTAAGGAACCATAGTCACCGCCCTGCCATGATCGTTCCTCATGTTTTGCATTTTTCGGCCAAAAAACTAGAATTCCGCGCGATTCCCATATTTTCGTGTGCTATAGCCCACGCATTCCGAGTGCTCCCAGACCCCCGGACCCCTATCGCCTAAAAGTTTTTCCGGACCATCAAATACGACCTAAGGAACCATAGTCACCGCCCCTCCATGATCGTTCTTCATTTTTTGCGTTTTTCGGCCAAAAACCTAGAATTTCGCCCGATTCCCATATTTTCGAGTGTTATATCCCACGCCTTCCGAGTGGGCCGGCCCCCCGGACTCGGATCACCTAAAAGATTTTCGGGCAATCAATTACACTAAGGAACCATAGTCACTGCCCCGCCATGATCGTTCCTCATTTTTTGCATTTTTCGGCCAAAACACTAGAATTCCGCCCGATTACCATATTATTGTGTGCTATTGCCCACGCCTTCCGAGTGGGCCGAGCCCCCCGTACTCGGATCGCCTAAAGTTTTTTCGGGCCATAAAATAGGACCTAAGGAACCATAGTCACCACCTCGCCATGATAGTTTCTCATTTTTTGCATTTTTCGGCCAAAAAATTAGAATTCCGCCCGGTTCCTATATTTTTGTGTGATATAGCCCACGCTTTCCAAGTGGTCACGGGATCCCCGGACCCCGATCGCCTAAAATTTTTCCGGGCCATCAAATACGACCTAAGGAACCATAGTAACTTCTCCGCCATGATCGTTCCTCCCTTATTGCGATTTCCGGCAAAAAAAACTAGAATTCCGCCCGATTCCCATATTTTCGTGTGCTATAGCCCACACCTTACGAGTGGGCCGGGCCCCCCGGACTCGGATCATCTAAATTTTATTCGGGCCATCAAATACGACCTAAGGAACCATATTCACCGCCCTGCCATGATCGTTCCTCATTTTTTGCATTTTTCGGCCAAAAACCTAGAATTCCGCTCCATTCCCATATTTTTGTGTGCGACAGCCCACGCCTTCCAAGTGGTCCCGGGAACCTCGGACCCCGGTCGCCTAATATTTTTCTGGGCCATCAAATACGACCTAAGGAACCATAGTCACCGCCCCACCATGATCGGTCCTCATTTTTTGCATTTTACGTCCAAAAAACTAGAATTCCGCCCGATTCCCATATTTTCGTGTGTTATTGCCCAAGCCTTCCGAGTGGGCCGGGCCTACCAGACTCGGATCGCCTAAAATTTTTCCGGGCCATCAAATACGACCTAAGGAACCATAGTCACCGCCCCGCCATGATCGTTGCTAATATTTTGCATTTTTCGGCCAAAAAACTAGAATTCCGCCCGATTCCCATATTTTCGTGTGCTATAGCTCACGCCTTCCAAGTGGTCCCGGTACCCCCGGACCCCGATCGCCTAAAATTTTTCCGGGCCATCAAATACGACCCACTGAACCATAATAACCGCCCCGCCATGATCGTTCCCCATTTTTGCGTTTTTCTGCCAAAAAACTAGAATTCCGCGTGATTCCCATATTTTCGTGTGCTATTGCCCACGTCTTCCGAGTGGGCCTGGCCTTACGGACTCGGATCGCCTAAAATTTTTTCGGGCCATCAAATACGACCTAAGGAACCATAATAACCGCCCCGCCATGATCGTTCCCCATTTTTGCGTTTTTCGGCCAAAAAACTAGAATTCCGCGTGATTCCCATATTTTCGTGTGCTATTGCCCACGTCTTCCGAGTGGGCCCGGCCTTCCGGACTCGGATCGCCTAAAAATTTTTCGGGCCATCAAATATGACCTAAGGAACCATAGTCACCACCCCGCAATGATCGTTCCTCATTTTTTGCATTTTTCGGCCAAAAAACTAGAATTCCGCCCGATTCCCATATTTTCGTGTGTTATAGCCCACGCCTTCCAAGTGGTCCCGGGAACCCCGGACCCCGATCGCCTAATATTTTTACGGGCCATAAAATATGATTTAAGGAACCATAGTCACCGCCCTGCCATGATCGTTCCTCATGTTTTACATTGTTCGGCCAAAAAACTAGAATTCCGCGCGATTCCCATATTTTCGTGTGCTATAGCCCACGCCTTCCGAGTGCTCCCAGAACCCCGGACCCCTATCGCCTAAAGTTTTTCTGGACCATCAAATACGACCTAAGGAACCATAGTCACCGCCCCTCCATGATCGTTCTTCATTTTTTGCGTTTTTCGGCCAAAAACCTAGAATTTCGCCCGATTCCCATATTTTCGAGTGTTCTATCCCACGCCTTCCGAGTGGGCCGGCCCCCCAGACTCGGATCACCTAAAAGATTTTCGGGCAATGAAATACAACCTAAGGAACCATAGTCACTGCCCCGCCATGATCGTTCCTCATTTTTATGCAGTTTTCGGCCAAAACACTAGAATTCCGCCCGATTACCATATTATTGTGTGCTATTGCCCACGCCTTCCGAGTGGGCCGAGCCCCCGTACTCGGATCGCCTAAAGTTTTTTCGGGCCATAAAATAGGACCTAAGGAACCATAGTCACCACCTCGCCATGATCGTTCCTCATTTTTCGCATTTTTCGGCCAAAAAATTAGAATTCCGCCCGGTTCCCATATTTTTGTGTGATATAGCCCACGCTTTCCAAGTGGTCCCGGGATCCCCGGACCCCGATCGCCTAAAATTTTTCCGGGCCATCAAATACGACCTAAGGAACCATAGGAACCGCCCCGCCATGTACGTTCCTCACTTATTGCGATTTCCGACAAAAAAACTAGAATTCCGCCCGATTCCCATATTTTCGTGTGCTATAGCCCACACCTTCCGAGTGGGCCGGGCCCCCGGACTCGGATCATCTAAATTTTATTCGGGCCATCAAATAAGACCTAAGGAACCATATTCACCTCCATTCCATGATCGTTCCTCATTGTTTGCATTTTTCGGCTAAAAAACTAGAATTCCGTACGATTTCCATATTTTCGTGTGCTATAATTGCCCACGCCTTCCCAATGGGTAGGGAATCCCGGACCCCGATCGCCTAAAATTTTTTCGGACCATCAAATGCGACCTAAGAAACCATAGTCACCGCCCCGCCATGATCGTTCCTCTTATTTTGTGTTTTTCAGCCAAAAAACTAGAATTTCGCCCGATTCCCATATTTTCGTGTGCTATAGCCCACACCTTCCGAGTGGGCCGGGTCTCCCGGACTCGGATCGCCTAAACTTTTTCCGGGCCATCAAATATGACCTAAGGAACCATAGTCACCGTTACGCCATGATCGTTCCTCATTTTTTGCAATTTTCGGCCAAAAAACTAGAATTCTGCCCGATTCCCATATTTTCGTGTGTTATAGCACACGTCTTCCAAGTGGTCCCGGGACCCCGGACCCCGATCGCCAAAAATTTTTCGGGCCATAAAATACGACCCAAGGAACCATAGTAACCACCCCGCCATGATCGTTCCTCATTTTTTGCGTTTTTCTGCCAAAAAACTAGAATTCCGCGTGATTCCCATATTTTCGTCTACTATTGCCCACGCCTTCCGAGTGGGTCGGGCCTCCAGGACTCGGATCGCCTAAAATTTTTCCGGGCCATCAAATAGGACCTAAGGAACCATATTCACCGCCCCGCCATGATCGTTCCTCATTTTTTGCATTTTTAGGCCAAAAACCTAGAATTCCGCTCGATTCCCATATTTTTGTGTGGTACAGCCCACGCCTTCCAAGTGGTCCTGGGAACCTCGGACCCCGGTCGCCTAATATTTTTCCGGGCCATCACGTACGACCTAAGGAACCATAGTCACCTCCCCACCATGATCGGTCCTCATTTTTTGCATTTTACGTCCAAAAAACTAGAATTCCGCCCGATTCCCATATTTTCGTGTGTTATTGCCCAAGCCTTCCGAGTGGGCCGGGCCTACCAGACTCGGATCGCCTAAAATTTTTCCGGGCCATCAAATACGACCTAAGGAACCATAGTCACCACCCCGCCATGATCATTGCTAATATTTTGCATTTTTCGCCAAAAAAACTAGAATTCCGCCCGATTCCCATATTTTCGTGTGCTAGCTCACGCCTTCCAAGTGGTCCCGGTACCCCCGGACCCCGATCGCCTAAAATTTTTCCGGGATATCAAATACGACCCAAGGAACCATAATAACCGCCCCGCCATGATCGTTCCCCATTTTTGCATTTTTCAGGTAAAAAACTAGAATTCCGCGTGATTCCCATATTTTCGTGTGCTATTGTCCACGTCTTCCGAGTGGGCCGGGCCTTCCGGACTCGGATCGCCTAAAATTTTTTCGGCCGTCAAATACAACCTAAGGAACCATAGTCACCGCCCCGCAATGATCGTTCCTCATTTTTTGCATTTTTCGGCCAAAAAACTAGAATTCCGCCCGATTCCCATATTTTCGTGTGTTATAGCCCTTGCCTTCCAAGTGGTCCCGGGAACCCCGGACCCCGATCGCCTAATATTTTTACGGGCCATAAAATATGATTTAAGGAACCATAGTCACCGCCCTGCCATGATCGTTCCTCATTCTTTGCGTGTTTTGGCCAAAAAACTAGAATTCCGCGCGATTCCCATATTTTCGTGTGCTATAGCCCACGCCTTCCGAGAGGTCCTAGACCCCCGAACCCCTATCGCCTAAAGTTTTTCTGGACCATCAAATATGACCTAAGGAACCATAGTCACAGCCCCGCCATGATCGTTCCTCATTTATTGCGATTTCCGGCAAAAAAACTAGAATTTCGCCTGATTCCCATCTTTTCGTGTGCTATAGCCCACGCCTTCCGAGTGGGCCAGGCCCCCGGACTCGGATCATCTAAATTTTATTCGGGCCATCAAATAAGACCTAAGGACCATAGTCACCTCCCCGCCATGATCGTTCCTCATTATTTGCATTTTTCGGCTAAAAAACTAGAATTCCGTCCGATTCCCATATTTTCCTGTGCTATAATTGCCCATGCTTTCCCAATGGGTAGGCACCCCCGGACCCCGATCGCCTAAAATTTTTCCGGACCATCAAATACGACCTAAGGAACCATAGTCACCGTTCCGCCATGAATTTTCCTAGTTGTTTGCGTTTTTCAGCGAAAAAATTAGAATTCCGCCCGATTCCCAAATTTTCGTGTGCTGTAGCTCACACCTTCTGAGTGGGCTGGTCCCCCCTGACTCGGAAAGTCTAAAATTTTTCCAGGCCATTAAATACGACCTAAGGAACCATAGTCACCGCCCCGCCATGATTGTTCCTCAATTTTTGCATTTTTCGGCCAAAAAATTAGAATTCCGCCCGATTGCCATATTTTCGTGTGCTATAGCTTAGGCCTTCAAAGTGGTCCCAGGACCCCCAGACCACGATCGCCTAAAAATTTTCAAGGCCATCGAATATGACCTAAGAAACCATAGTCAACGCCCCGCCCTGATCATTCCTCATATTTTGCGTTTTTCGGCCAAAAAACTAGAATTCCTCCCGATTCCCATATTTTCGTGTGCTACAGCCCACGCCTTCCGAGTGGGCCCTGCCTCCCGAACTCGGATCACCTAAATTTTTTTCGGGCCATCAAATAAGACCTAAGAAACCATAGTCACCTCCCCGCCAAGATTGTTCCTCATCTTTTACATTTTTCGGCTAAAAAACTAGAATTCCGCATGATTCCCATATTTTCATGTGTTATAATAGCCCACGCCTTCCCAATGTGTAGGGCCCCCCAGAGCCGGATAGCCTAAAATTTTTCCGAGCCATAAAATACGAGCTAAGGAACCAAAGTCACAGCCCCTCCATGACCTTTCCTCATTTTTTGCATTTTATGGCCAAAAAACTAGAATTCCGCCCGATTCCCATATTTTCGTGTTTTATAGCCCATGCCTTCCAAGTGGACCCGGGACTCCCGGACCCCGATCGCCTAAAATTTTGCGGGCCATCAAATATGACCTAAGGAACCATAGTCACCGCCCTGCCATGATCGGTCCTCATTTCATGCATTTTACGGCGAAAAAACTAGAATTCTGCCCGATTCCCTTATTTTCGTGTGCTATAACCCACGCCTTCCAAGTGGTCCCGGGACCCTTAAACCCCGATCTCCTAAAATTTTTCCGTACCATCAAATACGACCTAAGGAACCATAGTCACCGCCCCGCAATGATCGTTCCTCATTTTTTGCATTTTTCGGCGAAAAAACTAGAATTCCGCCCGATTCCCATATTTTCGTGTGTTATTGCCCACGCCTTCCAAGTGGTCCCGGGAACCCTGGAACCCGATCGCCTATTATTTTCCGGGCCATTAAATACGATTTAAGGAACCATAGTCACCGCCCTGCCATGATCGTATCTCATTTTTTTGCGTTTTTTGGCCAAAAAACTAGAATTCCGCGCGATTCCCATATTTTCGTGTGCTATAGCCCATGCCTTCCGAGTGGTCCCAGACCCCCGGACCCCGATAGCCTAAAATTTTTCCGGGCCATTAAATACGACCTAAGGAACCATAGTCACGGCCCCACCATGATCGTTCATAGTTTTTTGCGTTTTTCGGCCAAAAACCTAGAATTCCGCCCGATTCCCATATTTTCGTGCGTTATATCCCACGCCTTCCGAGTGGGCCGGCCCCGCGGACTCGGATCACCTAAAAAAATTTCGGGCCATCAAATACAACCTAAGGAACCATAGTCACTGCCCGCCATGATCGTTCCTCATTATTTGCATTTTTCGACGAAAAAACTAGAATTCCGTCGGATTACCATATATTTGTGTTCTATTGCCCTCGCCTTCCGAGTGGTCCGGGCCCCCCGGACTCGGATCGCCTAAATTTTTTTGGACCATCAAATAGGACCAAAGGAACCATAGTCACCGCCTCGCCATGATTGTTCCTCATGTTTTGCATTTTTCGGCCAAAAAACTAGAATTTCGCTCGATTCCAATATTTTTGTGTGCTATATAGCCCACGCCTTCCAAGTGGTCCCAGGACCCCCGGACCCCGATCGCCTAAATTGTTTTCCAGGCTATCAAATACGACCTAAGGAACCATAGTAACCGCCCCTCCATGATCCTTCCTCAATTTGTTGCATTTTCGGCCAAACAACTTGAATTCCGCGAGATTCTCATATTTTCGTGTGCTATAGCCCACGCCTTCCGAGTGGTCCCGGAACCGCCGGACCCCTATTGCCTAAAGTTTTTCCGGACCATCAAATACGATCTAAGGAACCTTAGTCACTGCCCCGCCATGATCGTTCCTAGGTTTTTGTGTTTTTTGGCAAAAAACCTAGAATTCCGCGCGATTCCATATCTTCATTTGCTATAGCCCACGCCTTCCGAGTGGTCCCGGGAACCCCGGACCCCGATCGCCTAAAAATTTTCCAGCCATCAAATACGATATAAGGAACCATAGTCACCGCCCCGCCATGATCGTTCTTCATGTTTTGCATTTTTCGGCCAAAACACTAGAATTTCGGCCGATTACCATATTATTATGTGCTATTGCCCACGCCTTCGAGTGGGCCGAGCCCCCCGTACTCGGATCGCCTAAAGTTTTTTCGGGCCATAATATAGGACCTTAGGAACCATAGTCACCACCTCGCCATGATCTTTCCTAATTTTATACATTTTTTGGCCAAAAAACTAGAAATCCGCCCGGTTCCCATATTTTTGTGTGCTATAGACAACGCTTTCCAAGTGGTCCCGGGATCCCCGGACACCGATCGCCTAAAATTTTTCCGGGCCATTAAATACGACCTAAGGAACCATAGTAACTGCCCCACCATGATCGTTCCTCATTTATTGCGATTTGCGGCAAAAAAACTAGAATTCCGCCCGATTCCCATATTTTCGTGTGCTATAGCCCACGCCTTCCGAGTGGGCCAGGCCCCCCGGACTCGGATCATCTAAATTTTATTCGGGCCATCAAATAAGACCTAAGGACCATAGTCACCTCCCCGCCATGATCGTTCCTCATTGTTTACATTTTTCGGCTAAAAAACAAGAATTCCGTCTGATTCCCATATTTTCCTGTGCTATAATTGCCCACGCCTTCCCAATGGGTAGGGACCCCCGGACCCCGATCGCCTAAAAATTTTTCGGACCATCAAATACGACCTAAGGAACCATAGTCACCGTTCCGCCATGAATTTTCCTAGTTGTTTGCGTTTTTCAGCGAAAAAACTAGAATTCCGCCCGATTCCCATATTTTCATGTGCTATAGCTCACACCTTCCGAGTGGGCCGGTCCCCCTGACTCGGAACGTCTAAAATTTTTTCGGGCAATTAAATATGACCTAAGGAACCATAGTCACCGCCCCGCCATGAACGTTCCTCAATTGTTGCATTTTTTGGCCAAAAAATTAGAATTCTGCCCGATTCCCATATTTTCGTGTGCTATAGCTTAGGCCTTCAAAGTGATCCCAGGACCCCCAGACCACGATCGCCTAAAAATTTTCAAGGCCATCAAATATGACCTAAGAAACCATAGTCATCGCCCTGCCCTGATCGTTCCTCATATTTTGCATTTTTCGGCCAAAAAACTAGAATTCCGCCCGATTCCCATATTTTCGTGTGCTACAGCCCACGCCTTCCGAGTGGGCCGGGCCTCCCGAACTTGGATCACCTAAAATTTTTTCGGGCCATCAAATAAGACCTAAGGAACCATAGTCACCTCCCCGCCAAGATTGTTCCTTATTTTTTACATTTTTCGGCCAAAAAACTAGAATTCCGCACGATTCCCATATTTTCATGTGCTATAATAGCCGACGCCTTCCCAATGTGTAGGGCCCCCCGGAGCCGGATCGCCTTAAAATTTTCCGGGCCATCAAATACGAGCTAAGGAACCAAAGTCACAGCCCCTCCATGACCTTTCCTCATTTTTTTCATTTTATGGCCAAAAATCTAGAATTCCGCCCGATTCCCATATTTTCCTGTGTTATAGCCCATGCCTTCCAAGTGGACCCGGGACTCCCGGACCCCGATCCCCTAAAACTTTTCGGGCCATCAAATACGACCTAAGGAACCATAGTCACCGCCCTGCCATGATCAGTCCTCATTTGATGCATTTTACGGCGAAAAAACTAGAATTCTGCCCAATTCCCTTATTTTCGTGTGCTATTACCCACGCCTTCCAAGTGGTCCCGGGACCCTTGAACCCCGATCTCCTAAAATTTTTCCGTACCATCAAATACGACCTAAGGAACCATAGTCACCGCCCCACAATGATCGTTTCTCATTTTTTGCATTTTTCGGCGAAAAAACTAGAATTCCGCCCGATTCCCATATTTTCGTGTGTTATAGCCCACGCCTTCCAAGTGGTCCCGGGAACCCTGGACCCCGATCGCCTATTATTTTTCCGGGCCATCAAATACGATTTAAGGAACCATAGTCACACCGCTGCCATGATCGTTCCTCATTTTTTGCATTTTTCGGCCAAAAAACTAGAATTCCGCGCGATTCCCATATTTTCGTGTGCTATAGCCCATGCCTTCTGAGTGGTCCCAGACCCCGATAGCCTAAAAATTTTCTGGGCCATAAAATACGACCTAAGGAACTATAGTCACGGCCCCACCATGATCGTTCTTAGTTTTTTGCGCTTTTCGGCCAAAAACCTAGAATTCCGCCCGATTCCCATATTTTCGTGTGTTATATCCCACGCCTTTCGAGTGGGCCGGCCCCGGGGACTCGGATCACCTAAAAAAATTTTGGGCCATCAAATACAATCTAAGGAACCATAGTCACTGCCCCGCCATGATCGTTCCTCATTTTTTGCATTTTTTGACGAAAAAACTAGAATTCCGTCGGATTACCATATGTTTGTGTTCTATTGCCCTCGCCTTCCGAGTGGGCCGGGCCCTCCGGACTCGGATCGCCTAAATTTTTTCGGACCATCAAATAGGACCAAAGGAACCATAGTCACCTCCTCGCCGTGATTGTTCCTCACGTTTTGCATTTTTCGGCCAAAAAACTAGAATTCCGCTTGATTCCAATATTTTTGTGTGCTATAGCCCACGCCTTCCAAGTGGTCCCGGGACCCCTGGACCCCGATCGCCTAAATGTTTTTCCAGGCTATCAAATACGACCTAAGGAACCATAGTAACCGCCCCTCCATGATCCTTCCTCATTTTTTGCATTTTTCGGCCAAACAACTAGAATTCCGTGCGATTCTCATATTTTCGTGTGCTATAGCCTACGCCTTCCGAGTGGTCCCGGAACCGCCGGACCCCTCTTGCCTAAAGTTTTTCCGGACCATCAAATACGACCTAAGGAACCATAGTCACCGCCCCGCCATGATCGTTCCTAGGTTTTTGTGTTTTTTGGCAAAAAACCTAGAATTCCGCGCGATTCCATATCTGTGAACCTCTACACAAATGTCTCAGAAAGAATCCAGTTCCATGGAATCAAGAGCAAACTGATATTTTCAAAAGAGTCAAATCTATTGTTCAAAAACTTCCTTGTCTAGGCATTCCTAATTCTGAGGCATTCATGATAGTCGAAACTGATGCTTCTGATGAAGGGTACGGTGGTAATCTTAAACAAAGAGTCTCATTAAACTCTTCACAACAATTGGTCTGTTTCACTTTTGGAATTTGGAATTCGGCTCAGAAAAACTATAGCACAGTCAAAAAAGAGATTTTGTCTATAGTACTATGTATTACAAAGTTTCAAGATGACTTAATTAATAAAGAATTTTTATTAAGAGTTGATTGTAAGTCAGCTAAAGAAATTTTGCAAAAAGATGTTAAAAACCTCATTTCAAAACAGATTTTTGCCAGATGGCAAGCACTATTATCTAGTTTTGATTTTCAAATTGAGTTTATTAAAGGTGAGGAAAATTCTTTACCCGACTTTCTAACCAGAGAATTCCTATAGGGAAAAAATGAGACCAAACCAGAAGGGTCCTTTCAGGGCCTCACCAAAGAGAGAAAATAGATATTCTGCACTAGCAGATTTTTATCCCCCTTACATGTGAGACCACCTCTAAATATAATGGTAACCCATCCGAGAGTTCCCACTATAAACAAACCAGCTACAATGAAAGTCCTTGGTACTATTCCAAAAGTAGAAGGACCATTCCAACAAGTTTCTTCGAAAGCTTCGACAAGCCAGACTGGTAAGACACTCACCAGCTCAGATTATGAAATGAAGACCCCAGAGTCATTTGCACAAGCAGTCAAGCCAGAGACACCATCCAAAAAGGAAGGTAAAAAACCAGTTTCTCAAGAAAAAGAAACATTTGAAATAATCTCCAAAGCACCAATCAAAGTGATAGCATTGGACAAAGGATACGAAAACTTTGACAAACCAGATTTGATCAGACCCTGTTATACAAACAAAAACTATGTTGAAACCAGTGACCCTCTCAAATCAAGAAGGTATTATGAATTTATCCTTACAGATACAGGATCAGTCAGTTTTGAACATACCCTCAGGGATGACAATGACCCTGATAGCATCAAGTATTCTAGATTTACCATTCATAAAATTATGAGTCCCTTTGAATGGGGAATGGATCATTTGCACACCCCGATTGTGCTCTCTGTACAATTCAGACCTCAAACATATAATTTTAAAGATTATATGGACGCATGGTATAACTTTATGTACCTACGCCCGGGTTCTCATACATGGTTCGTAAAATATAGCGAACAAGCAGCTAAGTCAGTCATACCAAGATGGTTCTATGACTGGTGGAAAGCATTTGGAGGAACAGAGCAATCAATGCCCCGAAGCTTCCATATTCATTATGAGAGATTCCAGAAAGAACAGGAAATCTCTACCCTACCAAACCACATCAAGATTTGCAAATATTACTTTGCAAAGAGGATTTCTTTTGTTATTAGTTGGATGTTCGAAATAGAACAAATCGAACGAATTCAATATTTAGTTAAAATACCAAAAATCAAAGGATGGGTTCCTGAATCAAGAGAAATCAAGAAACCCAAACCAACCAGCAAGAGTGGATCTACCAGTTCACAAGCAGAATTAAAAAAGAGACTCCTAGAAGTCTTAGCAAACATTGAAATAGCAAGCCCAGTAGAAATACAGGCTATGCTAGACACAGTATCACCATCTTCCTCAACGGAAAACCAAGATAATGGGGACATGGAGGACCCACACGGAATAGCCCAAGCCTACCGGGCCTACGCAGAAGAAGAATAATAACTGAAGATAATGATTCTCCAGACAAAGACAAAAGACTCTTCAAAAAGAAGAAGTCATCTGATAATGACAACCACAAGAAGACAAACACAGTACTTGCCTCTTCAGAAAAGCAGTAGACGACCCTTCAGTAAAGCAACAGACAGCAAACTAGGATCGTCCATTCAAACGGTTAAGATTAACTTAACAAAAATCTGAAGTCTATATAAAGACTCCAACCTTTGTAATAGAGGGCATCCGAAAATCTCCCAAGTTTTTCTCTATCTTTTCTTTCCCTCACTGTAAAATGTTCTATTATGTTTGAATAAAGCTTTTAACAAGTAAGTGTTTCTGTCTTTATTATTTAATTCCGCATTTATTTTATCTACTTTAAAGATAAAACTTAAGATCCTCTTAATGGTACCAGAGGCATGTTAAACATGTTAGGCTAAACCTATTATACTGTCTTTAGGGTTCGTCGAAATCTTGTTATCATGTTCATGTTATAACTCTTAGACATTTCTATACTGTTCATTTCTGCATAGGTTTACTGTTCATCTTCTTTAAAGCTTTTGATCTTACTAGGCTATTGTTCTATGTTCATAGTGTGAGGGATCCTTGTAGGATGTTGATTAAACCTTATTAAACTGCCGTCAGTTGCCGTCGTCCATAGGCTAGGGTGTGCCGTGAGAGACAGGACACAACAGGACACAGTTAACACGTTTAATCCCCAACCCCCAAGATAACTTAGAACTTAGAACACTACCAAGATAGATCTGCAGTAAAGAAGAAGATAAGTAGTAAACACTATACAGTTAAGAACATTATAGAATTATCTAGAAGACTATTACATGATAGGATAACAGAGATAGTAGACTTACTCCTTAAAGATAGTATACCCGTATAATACTGATTATTTTGAAAAACCTATTTCAAATGAAACGTCATCCTATTTTTCATAAAATAAGAATTTTAAATGAAGGTAGATGGATAGGCCTAAAAAGATTAATAAAAATTAATAAAAAAAATTTCGTGCTGAATGCAATATTGAAATTTATAAAGAACTTGTTTTTATTGAACCAAGAAAATAAAGTTTAGAAGAAATTTCTGAAGTTTTAAAAACTTTAGTACAAAAATTGTATGTTTATAAAAATAGAAGATTTTATATTCTTCTAAATCTAAAAGCAATAAATACTTGTATTAGTAGAACTATATTATTATGAATAATCCTGATAAAAACAAAATCTTGAATGATATAAACCAATCTCTGGCGGTAACTAATATTGCCAAAATAGAAAATGATTTACAAAATTGGAGTATTCCTAGAGAATCCTACAGTACTATCTATCATACTGGTAAGTTTGATTTTATAAATAATTATAACATCAAAACTTGTGAATCTACTATTGCCATCAATAACTCGATAGAAACAATCAAGTTATTAGTTGCACAAGATATTCAACATTACAGAAAGAAATTCAATTTCCTTCACATCGGATTAGTACGAGTGGCAGTCAAACCTTTATATAGATTAGGTTTAGACACCCCTCTCTGTCTCTTACTAAGAGATGACAGACTTCTTAACTTTGATGATTCTTTGTTAGGAGTCTTACAAAGTAACTTAGCCCAAGGCCCTGTATACTTTAATTGTTATCCAAACTTTTCTGTTGACATAAATGATCAGAATGTCCTGGATACATTAACTCTTAATATAAAAACAAAAAATATGAACAGCAAAGTTAATACAAGAGAAATAGCTGTAATATATAGAGTTTATTACAGACTTATGAAAACAACTTTAGCCCCAAAAGCTAAGATCGAAAGTAATAAAGGAGTTACTATGCTCATGGAAGCAAACCAAGAACATAGTAATACGTTCGTCCCTAGAATGATTCAATGGGATGAAATTCTTTCGAAAGACGAATGGAGTTTTAACTCCATTACCCAACCAATTTATGAACCTGAGAGTTCATACATTGAACAAGTCATTCAACATCCTTCTGGAGCAATAGACTTAAAGTTCTTAAGTCCAAATTCGACTAGTGAAGCTTCTTCTAGTAGAAGAATGACCTTTACTAAACCTGCTTCTAAGGATAGCAAGAGTGATGAAGAACTTATCGAAGAAATCGATACAAAACTTAAGGGAGTAGATTTTAATAATACTGTTCCCAAAGTTATTTATCAAAACAGACCCTTTATTTCTACTCCAAAAAGTCCAACTGCTGAAACGGTTGATCAATTAACTGTAATCCGAGCCGATGACTTTGAAATAAATTGGAAAAGTCTAGATGCTCAGTGGTTACATCCCAACAATACCATCAATCGAAAATGGTATGTAGATACTTATTCTTTAGAACAAAGGTTATCTTTTAAAGATAAATGGATTAAAGACTTAAAAAGAATCAAATGTGATATTGAATTCTTTAAATGGTTTGAAATAACTGGACAGATTCCAAATCAAAAGGAGTCTTTAAAAATGATTGTTAATAAATGGTATACCAAAAATAAAGGTATAATTGAAGACGTTAATCCACCCTTAGAAGAAATTCTGTTACCAGTCCGAAGCGAAGTAATCACAGCTTCCCCTTTTAAAAGAGAAAGTGTTCATACTGACATTGGACCAACCAACAAAGACATTAATAAAATTATTGTGCAAAATAATTACACAAATAATTTATTACATGTAGTCTATAATCAGTTAAAAGATACAAATAAATTAGGAATCCCTACAAGGTCTATAACAACTTCTAAAATTGAAACGCATCCTCTTATTAAGCTTCCTGAATATTCTAAAGAGAAGTTTCCAGAATTAGAAGAAAAATTTGATTTTTCGGATAAACTTCTAGAACAAATCGAAGAGAGGCTTAAAACAAAATTAGTAATCTCTAAACCAGATACTACCTTAAATCAAGCTAGTACTAGCATAAATAATAAATCCTAAATCTTCTTTTCTTAGGAGTTCCTTCCTTTTTTTCTTTACGCTTATGGCGTCTTTTTATCCTTTCAGAAGATTTCTTATGTTGTTTTGCTCTTTTAGAAGGAGCAGCAATAGTTTTGCCCTTCCATAGTAATTCTTTTTATTAGAATGTCTTGGATCGTTAGTAATTCTGTTGATTTCAGAATCAATGGAATTGATTGTAGAGACTGTTTCTATTTAACTAATTTCTTCAGAGGTTTTTCTGGAGCATTGTATTAGAAACTCGAGTTTTTCCTTTTTACCAGGGAAATCTTCTTTTGTTCTTAAATCATTATAATCCTTTTCAATAGAACTTAATCTTTTAATTAAATTTTCCCATGCCTTCCGAGTGGTCCCGGGAACCCCGGACCCCCGATCGCCTAAAATTTTCCAACCATCAAATACGACCTAAGGAACCATAGTCACCGCCCCGCCATGATCGTTCTTCATTTTTTGCGTTTTTCGGCCAAAACACTAAAATTCCGCCCGATTACCATATTATTGTGTGCTATTACCCACGCCTTCGAGTGGACCGAGCCCCCGTACTCGGATCGCCTAAAGTTTTTTCGGGCCATAAAATAGGACCTTAGGAACCATAGTCACCACCTCGCCATGATCTTTCCTAATTTTTCGCATTTTCGGCCAAAAAACTAGAAATCCGCCCGGTTCCCATATTTTTGTGTGCTATAGACAACGCTTTCCAAGTGGTCCCGGGATCCCCGGACACCGATCGCCTAAAATTTTTCCGGGCCATCAAATACGAACTAAGGAAACATAGTAACTGCCCCGCCATGATCGTTCCTCATTTATTGCGATTTCCGGCAAAAAAACTAGAATTTCGCCCGATTCCCATATTTTCGTGTGCTATAGCCCACGCCTTCCGAGTGGGCCAGGCCCCCCGGACTCGGATCATCTAAATTTTATTCGGGCCATCAAATAAGACCTAAGGACCATAGTCACCTCCCCGTAATGATCGTTCCTCATTTTTTGCATTTTTCGGCTAAAAACTATAATTCCGTCCGATTCCCATATTTTCCTGCGCTATAATTGCCCACGCCTTCCCAATGGGTAGGGACCCCCGGACCCCGATCGCCTAAAATTTTTCCGTACCATCAAATACGACCTAAGGAACCATAGTCACCGTTCCGCCGTGAATTTTCCTAGTTGTTTGAGTTTTTCAGCGAAAAAACTAGAATTCTGCCCGATTCCCATATTTTCGTGTGCTATAGCTCACACCTTCCGAGTGGGCCGGTCCCCCCTGACTCGGAACGTCTAAAAAATTTTTTGGGCCATTAAATACGACCTAAGGAACCATAGTCACCTCCCCGCCATGATCGTTCCTCAATTTTTGCATTTTTCGGCCAAAAAATTAGAATTCCGCCCGATTCCCATATTTTCGTGTGCTATAGCTTTGGCCTTCAAAGTGGTCCCAGGACCCCCAGACCACGATCGCCTAAAAATTTTCAAGGCCATCAAATATGACCTAATAAACCATAGTCATCGCCCCGCCCTGATCGTTCCTCATATTTTGCGTTTTTCGGCCAAAAAACTAGAATTCCGCCCGATTCCCATATTTTCGTGTCCTACAACCCACGCCTTCCGAGTGGGCCGGGCCTCCCGAACTCGGATCACCTAAATTTTTTTCGGGCCATCAAATAAGACCTAAGGAGCCATAGTCACCTCCCCACAAGATCGTTCCTCATTTTTTACATTTTCCGGCTAAAAAATTAGAATTCCGCACGATTCCCATATTTTCATGTGCTATAATAGCCCACGCCTTCCCAATGTGTAGGGCCCCCGGAGCCGGATCGCCTAAAATTTTTCTGGGCCATCAAATACGAGCTAAGGAACCAAAGTCATAGCCCCTCCATGACCTTTCCTCATTTTTTGCATTTTATGGCCAAAAAAGTAGAATTCCGCCCGATTCCCATATTTTCGTGTGTTATAGCCCATGCCTTCCAAGGGGACCCAAGACTCCCGGACCCCGATCGCCTAAAAATTTTCGGGCCATCAATTATGACCTAAGGAACCATAGTCACCGCCCCGCCATGATCGGTCCTCATTTCATGCATTTTACGGTGAAAAAACTAGAATTCTGCCCGATTCGCCTATTTTCGTGTGCTATAACCCACGCCTTCCAAGTGGTCCCGGGACCCTTGAACCCCGATCTCCTAAAAATTTTCCGTACCATCAAATACGACCTAAGGAACCATAGTCACCGCCCCGCAATGATCGTTCCTCATTTTTTGCATTTTTCGGCGAAAAAACTAGAATTTCGCCCGATTCCCATATTTTCGTGTGTTATAGCCCACGCCTTCCAAGTGGTCCCGGGAACCCTGGACCCCGATCTCCTATTATTTTTCCGGGCCATCAAATACGATTTAAGTAACCATAGTCACCGCCCTTCCATGATCGTTCCTAATTTTTTGCGTTTTTCGGCCAAAAAACTAGAATTCCGCGCGATTCCCATATATTCGTGTGCTATAGCCCATGCCTTCCGAGTGGTCCCAGACCACCGGACCCCGATAGCTTAAAATTTTTCCGGGCCATAAAATACGACCTAAGGAACCATAGTCATGGCCCCACCATGATTGTTCTTAGTTTTTTGCGTTTTTCGGCCAAAAACCTAGAATTCCGCCCGATTCCCATATTTTCGCGTGTTATATCCCACGCCTTCCGAGTGGGCCGGCCCCGCGGACTCGGATCACCTAAAACAATTTCGGGCCATCAAATACAACCTAAGGAACCATAGTCACTGCCCCGCCATGATCGTTCCTCATTTTTGCATTTTTCGACGAAAAAACTAGAATTCTGTCGGATTACCATATGTTTGTGTTCTATTGCCCTCGCCTTCCGAGTGGGCCGGGCCCCCCGGACTCGGATCGCTTAAATTTTTTCGGACCTTCAAATAGGACCAAAGGAACCATAGTCACCGCCTCGCCATGATTGTTCCTCATGTTTTGCATTTTCGGCCAAAAAACTAGAATTCCGCTCGATTCCAATATTTTTGTGTGCTATAGCCCACGCCTTCCAAGTGGTCCCGGGACCCCCGGACCCCGATCGCCTAATCTTTTTTCCAGGCTATCAAATACGACCTAAGGAACCATAGTAACCGCCCATCCATGATCCTTCCTCATTTTTTGCATTTTTCGGCTAAACAACTAGAATTCCGCGCGATTCTCATATTTTCGTGTGCTATAGCCCACGCCTTCCGAGTGGTCCCGGAACCGCCGGACCCCTATTGCCTAAAGTTTTTCCGGACCATCAAATATGACCTAAGGAACCATAGTCACCGCCCCGCCATGATCGTTCCTAGGTTTTTGTGTTTTTTCGGAAAAACCCTAAAATTCCGCGCGATTCCATATCTTCATTTGCTATAGCCCAAGCCTTCCGAGTGGTCCCGGGAACCTCGGACCCCTACCGCCTAAAAATTTTCCAGCCATCAAATACGACCTAAGGAACCAAAGTCACCGCCCCGCCATGATCGTTCTTCATGTTTTGCGTTTTTCGGCTAAAACACTAGAATTCCGCCCGATTACCATATTATTGTGTGCTATTGCCCATGCCTTCGAGTGGGCCGAGCCCCCCGTACTCGGATCGCCTAAAGTTTTTTCGGGCCATACAATAGGACCTTAGGAACCATAGTCACCACCTCGCCATGATCTTTCCTAATTTTTCGCATTTTTCGGCCAAAAAACTAGAAATCCGCCCGATTCCCATATTTTTGTGTGCTATAGACAACGCTTTCCAAGTGGTCCCGGGATCCCCGGACACCGATCGCCTAAAATTTTTCCGGGCCATCAAATATGACTTAAGGAACCATAGTAACTGCCCCACCATGATCGTTCCTCATTTATTGCGATTTACGGCAAAAAAACTAGAATTCTACCTGATTCCCATATTTTCGTGTGCTATAGCCCACGCCTTCCGAGTGGGCCAGGCCCCCGGACTCGGATCATCTAAATTTTATTCGGGCCATCAAATAAGACCTAAGGACCATAGTCACCTCCCCGCCATGATCGTTCCTCATTTTTTGCATTTTTCGGCTAAAAACTAGAATTCCGTCCGATTCCCATATTTTCCTGTGCTATAATTGCCCACGCCTTCCCAATGGGTAGGGACCCCCGGACCCCGATCGCCTAAAATTTTTTCGGACCATCAAATACGACCTAAGGAACCATAGTCACCGTTCCGCCATGAATTTTCCTAGTTGTTTGCGTTTTTCAGCGAAAAAATTAGAATTCCGCTTGATTCCCATATTTTCGTGTGCTATAGCTCATACCTTCCGAGTGGGCCGGTCCCCCTGACTCGGAACGTGTAAAATTTTTTCGGGCCATTAAATACGACCTAAGGAACCATAGTCACCGCCCCTCCATGATCGTTCCTCAATTTTTGCACTTTTCAGCCAAAAAGTTAGAATTCCGCCCGATTCCCATATTTTCGTGTGCTATAGCTTAGGCCTTCAAAGTAGTCCCAGGACCCCCAGACCACGATCGCCTAAAAATTTTCAAGGCCATCAAATATGACCTAAGAAACCATAGTCATCGCCCCGCCCTGATCGTTCCTCATATTTTGCATTTTTCGGCCAAAATCCTAGAATTCCGCCCGATCCCCATATTTTCGTGTACTACAGCCCACGCCTTCCGAGTGGGCCGGGCCTCCCGAACTCGGATCACCTAAATTTTTTCCGGGCCATCAAATACGATTTAAGGAACCATTGTCACCGCCCTGCCATGATCGTTCCTCATTATTTGCGTTTTTCTGCCAAAAAACTAGAATTTCGCGCGATTCCCATATTTCCGTGTGCTCTAGCCCATGCCTTCCGAGTGGTCCCAGACCCCCGGACCCCGATAGCCTAAAAATTTTCCGGGCCATAAAATACGAACTAAGGAACCATAGTCACGGCCCCACCATGATTGTTCTTAGTTTTTTGCGTTTTTCGGCGAAAAACCTAGAATTCCGCCCGATTCCCATATTTTCGTGTGTTATATCCCACGCCTTCCGAGTGGGCCGGCTCCGCGGACTCGGATCGCCTAAAAATATTTCGGGCCATCAAATACAACCTAAGGAACCATAGTCACTGCCCCGCCATGATCGTTCCTCATTTTTTGCATTTTTCGACGAAAAAACTAGAATTCCGTCGGATTACCATATGTTTGGTTTCTATTGCCCTCGGATCGCCTAAATTTTTCCGGACTATCAAATAGGACCAAAGGAACCATAGTCACCACCTCTCCATGATTGTTCCTTATGTTTTGCATTTTTCGGCCAAAAAACTAGAATTCCGCTCGATTCCAATATTTTGTGTGCTATAGCCCATGCCTTCCAAGTGGTCCCGGGACCCCCGGACCCCGATCGCCTAAATTGTTTTCCAGGCTATCAAATACGACCTAAGGAACCATAGTAACCGCCCCTCCATAATCCTTCCTCATTTATTGCATTTTTCGGCCAAACAACTATAATTCCGCGAGATTCTCATATTTTCGTGTGTTATAGCCCACGCCTTCCGAGTGGTCTCGAAACCGCCGGACCCCTATTGCCTAAAGTTTTTCCGGACCATCAAATACGACCTAAGGAACCATAGTCATCGCCCCGCCATGATCGTTCCTAGGTTTTTGTGTTTTTTGGCAAAAAACCTAGAATTCCGCGCGATTCCATATCTTCATTTGCTATAGCCTACGCCTTCCGAGTGGTCCCGGGAACCCCGGACCCCGATCGCCTAAAAATTTTCCAGCCATCAAATACGACCTAAGGAACCATAGTCACTGCCCCGCCATGATCGTTCTTCATTTTTTGCGTTTTTCGGCCAAAACACTAGAATTCCGCCCGGTTACCATATTATTGTGTGCTATTGCCCACGCCTTCGAGTGGGCCGAGCCCCCCGTACTCGGATCGCCTAAAGTTTTTTCGGGCCATAAAATAGGACCTTAGGAACCATAGTCACCACCTCGCCATGATCTTTCCTAATTTTTCGCATTTTTCGGCCAAAAAACTAGAAATCCGCCCGGTTCCCATATTTTTGTGTGCTATAGACAACGCTTTCCAAGTGGTCCCGGGATCCCCGGACATCGATCGCCTAAAATTTTTCCGGGCCATCAAATACGACCTAAGGAACCATAGTAACTGCCCCGCCATGATCGTTCCTCATTTATTGCGATTTCCGGCAAAAACACTAGAATTCCGCCCGATTCCCATATTTTCGTGTGCTATAGCCCACGCCTTCCGAGTGGGCCGGGCCCCCCGGACTCGGATCATCTAAATTTTATTCGGGCCATCAAATAAGACCTAAGGACCATAGTCACCTCCCCGCCATGATCGTTCCTCATTGTTTGCATTTTTCGGCTAAAAAACTAGAATTCCGTCCGATTCCCATATATTCCTGTGCTATAATTGCCCACGCCTTCCCAATGGGTAGGGACCCCCGGACCCCGATCGCCTAAAATTTTTTCGGACCATCAAATACGACCTAAGGAACCATAGTCACCGTTCGGCCATGAATTTTCCTAGTTATTTGCGTTTTTCAGCGAAAAAACTTGAATTCCGCCCGATTCCCATATTTTCGTGTGCTATAGCTCACACCTTCCGAGTGGGCCGGTCCCTCTTGACTCGGAACGTCTATAATTTTTTCGGGCCATTAAATACGACCTAAGGAACCATAGTCACCACCCCGCCATGATCGTTCCTCAATTTTTGCATTTTTCGGCCAAAGAATTAGAATTCCGCCCGATTCCCATATTTTCGTGTGCTATAGCTTAGGCCTTCAAAGTGGTCCCAAGACCCCCAGACCACGATCGCCTAAAAATTTTTAAGGCCATCAAATATGACCTAAGAAACCATAGTCATCGCCCCGCCCTGATCGTTCCTCATATTTTGCGTTTTTCGGCCAAAAAACTATAATTCCGCCCGATACCCATATTTTCGTGTGCTACAGCCCACGCCTTCCGAGTGGGCTGGGCCTCCCGAGCTCGGATCACCTAAATTTTTTTCGGGCCATCAAATAAGACCTAAGTAACCATAGTCACCTCCCCGCCAAGATCGTTCCTCATTTTTTACATTTTTCGGCCAAAAAACTAGAATTCCGCACGATTCCCATATTCCCATATTTTTGTGTGCTATTGCCCACGCCTTCCGAGTGGGCCGGGCCGCCGGACTCGGATCGCCTAAAAACTTTTAGGGCCATCAATTAGGACCTAAGGAACCATAGTCACCGCCTCGCCATGATCGTTCCTCATTTTTTGCATTTTTTGGCCAAAAAACTAGAATTCCGCCCGATTCCCATATTTTTGTGTGCTATCGCCCACGCCTTCCGAGTGGGTCGTGCCCCCCGGAGCCGGATCGCCTAAAAATTTTCCAGACTATCAAATACGACCTAAGGAACCATAGTCACCGCCTCGTCATGATCGTTCCTAGTCTTTTGCGTTTTTCAGCCAAAAAACTAGAATTTCGCGCGATTTCCATATTTTCGTGTGCTTAAGCCCACGCCTTCCAAGGGGTCCCGGGAACCCCGAACCCCGATCGCCTAAAAATTTTCCGGGCCATCAAATACGACCTAAGGAACCATAGTAACCACCCCTCCATGATCGTTCCTCATTTTTTGCGTTTTTCGGCCAAACAACTAGAATTCCGCGCGATTCCCATATTTTTGTGTGTTATAGCCCATGCCTTCCGAGTGGTCCCGGGACCTCCGGACCCCTATCGCCTAAAATTTTTCCGGGCAATCAAATACGACCTAAGGAACCATAGTCACCGCCCCGCCATGATCGTTCCTCATTTTTTGTGTTTTTCGGCAAAACAACTAGAATTCCGCGCGATTCCCATATTTTTGTGTGTTATAGCCCACGCCTTCCGAGTGGTCCCGGGACCTCCGGACCCCTATCGCCTAAAATTTTTCCGGACTATCAAATACGACCTAAGGAACCATAGTCACCGCCCAGCCATGATCATTCCTCATTTGTTGCGTTTTTCGGCCAAAAAACTAGAATTCCGCCCGATTCCCATAATTTTGTGTGTTATAGCCCACGCCTTCCGAGTGGTCCCGGGACCTCCGGACCCCGATCGCCTAATATTTTTCCGGACTATCAAATAAGACCAAAGGAACCATAGTCACCGCTCAGCCATGATCATTCCTCATTTGTTGCGTTTTTCGGCCAAAAAACTAGAATTCCACCCGATTACAATATTTTTGTGTGCTATAGCCCACGCCTTCCAAGTGGTCCCGGGACCCCCGGACCCCGATCGCCTAAAATTTTTCCGGGCCATCAAATACGACCTAAGGAACCATAGTAACCGCCCCGCCATGATCGTTCCTCATTTTTTGCATTTTTCATCCAAAAAAACTAGAATTCCGCCCGATTCCCATATTTTCGTGTGCTATAGCCCACGCCTTCCGAGTGGTCCGGGTCTCCCGGACTCGGATCGCCTAAACTTTTTTCCGGACTATCAAATACGACCTAAGGTACCATAGTCACCGCCCCGCCATGATCGTTCCACATAGGTCTTATTCTATGGCCCGAAACTTTTTTAGGTGATCCAGGTTCGGGGGACCTGGGCCCACTCGGAAGGAGTGGGCTATATCACTCAAAAATATGGATCAAATACGACATAAGGAACCATAGTCACCATTCCACTATGATCGTTCCTCATTTTTTGTGTTTTTCTGCCAAAAAACTAGAATTCCGCCCGATTCCCATATTTTCGTGTGCTATAGCCCACGCCTTCCGAGTGGGCCGGCCACCCCAGACTAGGATCGCCTAAAAGTTTTTTGGTCCATCAAATACGACCTAAGGAACCATAGTCACCGCACCGCCATGATCTTTCCCCATTTTTTGAATTGTTCGGCCTAAAAACTAGAATTCCGCCTGATTCCCATATTTTCGGGTGCTATAGCCCACTCCTTCCGAGCGGGCCTGGCCCCCCGAACTCGGATCGTCTAATATTTTTCCGAACTATCTAATATGACATAAGGAACCATAGTATCCTTCCCACCATGATCGTTCCTTATTCTTTGCGTTTTTCGGCCAAACAACTAGAATTCCGCGCGATTCCCATATTTTCGTGTGCTATAGCCCACGCCTTCCGAGTGGTCCGTGCCCTCCGCACTCGGATCACCTAAAAACTTTTTGGGGATATCAAATACGACCTAAGGAATCATAGTCACCGCCCCGCCATGATCGTTCCTCATTTGTTGCGTTTTTCGGCCAAAAAACTAGAATTCCGCCCGATTACAATATTTTTGTGTGCTATTGCCCACCCTTCCAAGTGGTGCCGGGATCCCCCGGACTCGGATCGCCTAAAAATTTTTCGGGCCATCAAATAGGACCTAAGGAACCATAGTCACCGCCTCGCCATGATCGTTCCTCATTTTTTGCATTTTTCGGCCAAAAAACTAGAATTCCGCCCGATTCCCATATTTTCGAGTACTATATCCCACGCCTTCCGAGTGGGTCGGGCCCCCCGGAGCCGGATCGCCTAAAATTTTTCCAGACTATCAAATACGACCTAAGGAACCATAGTCACCGCCCCGCCATGATCGTTCCTAGTCTTTTGCGTTTTTCAGCCAAAAAACTAGAATTCCGCGCGATTTCCATATTTTCGTGTGCTATAGCCCACGCCTTCCAAGGGGTCCCGGGAACCCCGAACCCCGATCGCCTAAAAATTTTCCGGGCCATCAAATACGACCTAAGGAACCATAGTAACCACCCCGCCATGATCGTTCCTCATTTTTTGCGTTTTTCGGCCAAACAACTAGAATTCCGCGCGATTCCCATATTTTTGTGTGTTATAGCCCACGCCTTCCGAGTGGTCCCGGGACCTCCTGACCCCTATCGCCTAAAATTTTTCCGGACTATCAAATACGACCTAAGGAACCATAGTATCCGCCCCGCCATGATCGTTCCTCATTTTTTGCGTTTTTCGGCCAAACAACTAGAATTCCGCGCGATTCCCATATTTTTGTGTGTTATAGCCCACGCCTTCCGAGTGGTCCCGGGACCTCCTGACCCCTATCGCCTAAAATTTTTCCGGACTATCAAATACGACCTAAGGAACCATAGTATCCGCCCCGCCATGATCGTTCCTCATTTTTTGCGTTTTTCGGCCAAACAACTAGAATTCCGCGCGATTCCCATATTTTTGTGTGTTATAGCCCACGCCTTCCGAGTGGTCCCGGGACCTCCGGACCCCTATCGCCTAATATTTTTCCGGACTATCAAATACGACCTAAGGAACCATAGTCACCGCCCAGCCATGATCATTCCTCATTTGTTGCGTTTTTCGGCCAAAAAACTAGAATTCCGCCCGATTACAATATTTTTGTGTGCTATTGCCCACCCTTCCAAGTGGTTCCGGGACCCCCGGACCCCGATCGCCTAAAATTTTTCCGGGCCGTCAAATACGACCTAAGGAACCATAGTAACCGCCCCGCCATCATCGTTTCTCATTTTTTGCATTTTTCGGCCAAAAAACTAGAATTACGCCCGATTCCCATATTTTCGTGTGCTATACCCACGCCTTCCAAGTGGTCCGGGAGCCGCGGACCCCGATCGCCTAAAATTTTTCCGGACTATCAAATACGACCTAAGGTACCATAGTCACCGCCCCACCATGATCGTTCCAAATGCTTTGCATTTTTCGGCCAAAAAACTAGAACTTCGCGCGATTTGCATATTTTCGTGTGCTATAGCTTACGCCTTCCGAGTGGTCCCGGGAGCCGTGGACCCCGATCGCCTAAAATTTTCCGGGCCATCAAATAGGACCTAAGGAACCATAGTCACCATCTCGCCATGATCGTTCCTCATTTTTTGCATTTTTCAGCCAAAAAACTAGAATTCCGCCCGATTCCCATATTTTTGTGTGCTATCGCCCACGCCTTCCGAGTGGGTCGGGCCCCACGGAGCCGGATCGCCTAAAAATTTTCCGGACTATCAACTACGACCTAAGGAACCATAGTCACCGCCCCGCCATGATCGTTCCTAGTCTTTTGCATTTTTCAGCCAAAAAACTAGAATTCCGCGCGATTTCCATATTTTCGTGTGCTTTAGCCCACGCCTTCCAAGGGGTCCCGGGAAACCCCGATCGCCTAAAAATTTTCCGGGCCATCCAATATGACCTAAGAAACCATAGTAACCACCCCGCCATGATCGTTCCTCATTTTTTGCATTTTTCGGCCAAACAACTAGAATTCCGCGCGATTCCCATATTTTTGTGTGTTATATAGCCCACGCCTTCCGAGTGGTCCGGGGACCTCCGGACCCCTATCGCCTAATATTTTTCCGGACTATCAAATAAGACCAAAGGAACCATAGTCACCGCCCAGCCATGATCGTTCCTCATTTGTTGCGTTTTTCGGCCAAAAAACTAGAATTCCGCCCGATTACAATATTTTTGTGTGCTATTGCCCACCCTTCCAAGTGGTTCCGGGACCCCCGGACCCCGATCGCCTAAAATTTTTCTGGGCCGTCAAATACGACCTAAGGAACCATAGTAACCGCCCCGCCATCATCGTTTCTCATTTTTTGCATTTTTCGGCCAAAAAACTAGAATTACGCCCGATTCCCATATTTTCGTGTGCTATACCCATGCCTTCCAAGTGGTCCGGGGAGCCGCGGACCCTAATCGCCTAAAATTTTTCCAGACTATCAAATACGACCTAAAGTACCATAGTCACCGCCCCTCCATGATCATTCCAAATGATTTGCATTTTTCGGCCAAAAAACTAGAATTCCGCGCGATTCCCATATTTTTGTGTGTTATAGCCCACGCCTTCCGAGTGGTCCCGGGACCTCCTGACCCCTATCGCCTAAAAAAAGACCAAAGGAACCATAGTATCCACCCCGCCATGATCGTTCCTCATTTTTTGCGTTTTTCGACAAACAACTAGAATTCCGCGCGATCCCATATTTTTGTGTGTTATAGCCCACGCCTTCCGAGTGGTCCCGGGTTTCCGGACCCCTATCGCCTAAAATTTTTCCGGACTATCAAATAAGACCTAAGGAACCATATTCACCGCCCAGCCATGATCGTTCCTAGTTTTTTCCGTTTTTCGGCCAAAAAACTAGAATTCCGCGCGATTCCCATATTTTTGTGTGTTATAGCCCACGCCTTCCGAGTGGTCCCGGGACCTCCTGACCCCTATCGCCTAAAATTTTTCCGGACTATCAAATACGACATAAGGTACCATATTCACCGCCCTACCATGATCGTTCCAAATGCTTTGCATTTTTCGGCCAAAAAACTAGAACTGCGCGCGATTTGCATATTTTCGTGTGCTATAGCTTACGCCTTCCGAGTGGTCCCGGTCGCCGTGGACCCCGATCGCCTAAAATTTTTCGGGCCATCAAATACGACCTAAGGAACCATAGTCACCGCCCCGCCATGATCGTTCCTCATTTATTGCGTTTTTCAGCCAAAAAATAGAATTCCGCTCGATTACCATATTTTTGTATGCTATTGCCCACGCCTTCCGAGTGGGCCGGGCCGCCGGAATCGGATCGCCTAAAACGTTTTTGTGCCATCAATTAGGACCTAAGGAACCATAGTCACCGCCTCGCCATGATCATTCCTCATTTTTTGAATTTTTTGGCCAAAAAGCTAGAATTCCGCCCGATTCCCATATTTTTGTGTGTTATCGCCCACGCCTTCCGAGTGGTCCCGGGACCTCCTGACCCCTATCGCCTAAAAATTTTCCGGACTATCAAATAAGACCAAAGGAACCATAGTCACCGCCCAGCCATGATCATTCCTCATTTGTTGCGGTTTTCGGCCAAAAAACTAGAATTCTGCCCGATTACAATATTTTTGTGTGCTATTGCCCACCCTTCCAAGTGGTTCCGAGAACCCCGGACCCCGATCGCCTAAAATTTTTCCGGGTCGTCAAATACGACCTAAGGAACCATAGTAACCGCCCCGCCATCATCGTTTCTCATTTTTTGCATTTTTCGGCCAAAAAACTAGAATTACGCCCGATTCCCATATTTTCGTGTGCTATCGCCCACGCCTTCCGAGTGGTTCGGGCCCCCCTGAGCCGGATCGCCTAAAAATTTTCCGGACTATCAAATACAACCTAAGGAACCATAGTCACCTCCCCGCCATGATCGTTCCTAGTCTTTTGCGTTTTTCAGCCAAAAAACTAGAATTCCGCGCGATTTTCATATTTTCGTGTGCTTTAGCCCACGCCGTCCAAGGGGTCCCGCGAATCCCGAACCCCGATCGCCTAAAAATTTTCCGGGTCATCAAATACGACCTAAGGAACAATAGTAACCACCCCACCATGATCGTTCCACATTTTTTGCGTTTTTCGGCCAAACAACTAGAATTCCGCGCGATTCCCATATTTTTGTATGTTATAGCCCACGCCTTCCGAGTGGTCCCGGGACCTCCTGACCCCTATCGCCTAAAAATTTTCTGGGCTATAAAATACGACCTAAGGAACCATAGTCACCGCCCCGCCATGATCGTTCCTAGTCTTTTGCATTTTTCAGCCAAAAAACTAGAATTCCGCGCGATTTCCATATTTTCGTGTGCTTTAGCCCACGCCTTCCAAGGGGTCCCGGGAACCCCGAACCCCGATCGCCTAAAAATTTTCCGGGCCATCAAATACGACCTAAGGAACCATAGTAACCACCCCACCATGATCGTTCCTTATTTTTTGCATTTTTCGGCCAGACAACTAGAATTACGCGTGATTCCCATATTTTTATGTGTTATAGCCCACACCTTCCGAGTGGTTCCGTGACCTCCGGACCCCTATCGCCTAAAATTTTTTCGGACTATCAAATACGACCTAAGGAACCATAGTATCCGCCCCGCCATGATCGTTCCTCATTTTTTGCGTTTTTCGGCCAAACAACTAGAATTCCGCGCGATCCCATATTTTTGTGTGTTATAGCCCACGCCTTCCGAGTGGTCCTGGGTCTCCGGACCCCTATCGCCTAAAATTTTTCCGGACTATCAAATAAGACCTAAGGAACCATAGTCACCGCCCAGCCATGATTGCTCCTAGTTTTTACCATTTTTCGGCCAAAAAACTAGAATTCCGCGCGATTCCCATATTTTTGTGTGTTATAGCCCACGCCTTCCGAGTGGTCCCGGGACCTCCTGACCCCTATCGCCTAAAATTTTTCCGGACTATCAAATACGACCTAAGGTACCATATTCACCGCCCCACCATGATCGTTCCAAATGCTTTGCATTTTTCGGCCAAAAAACTAGAACTCCGCGCGATTTGCATATTTTCGTATGCTATAGCTTACGCCTTCCGAGTGGTCCCGGGTGCCGTGGACCCCGATCGCCTAAAATTTTCCGGGCCATCAAATACGACCTAAGGAACCATAGTCACCGCCCCGCCATGATCGTTCCTCATTTATTGCGTTTTTCAGCCAAAAAATAGAATTCCGCTTGATTACCATATTTTTGTGTGCTATTGCCCACCCCTTCCGAGTGGGCCGGGTCGCCGGAATCTGATCGCCTAAAAAATTTTCAGGCCATCAATTAGGACCTAAGGAACCATAGTCACCGCCTCGCCATTATCGTTCCTCATTTTTTGCATTTTTTGGCCAAAAAACTAGAATTATGCCCGATTCTCATATTTTTGTGTGCTATCGCCCACGCCATCCGAGTGGGTCGGGGACCCCGGAGCCTGATCGCCTAAAAATTTTCCGGACTATAAAATACGACCTAAGGAACCATAGTCACAGCCCCGCCATGATCGTTCCTAGTCTTTTGCGTTTTTCAGCCAAAAAACTAGAATTCCGCGCGATTTCCGTCTTTTCGTGTGC